>NW_027052122.1:0-31714 GCF_036321145.2 Pelmatolapia mariae | reverse complement strand
GGTTTGAAAATTATTGAGGAAAGATGTTTTTGACAGATAACGGGAAAAGGGGGGGAGAAGGATGGGTGATTTTAAGATAAATAAACCCATCAGAGAAACAAAAGCACTGGGAGAAAAGAGAGAGAGAGAGAGAGAGAGACAGGGAAAAGAGTGGAGGACATGTGGGTGCCCCCCCCCCCCCCACACACACACACACACACACACAAAATGAACGCCTGCTTTGATCCTCTTCATTTCCCTTGTTCCCTTTTTGTATTTTACCTCACTCTCCACTTCACCCTCTTTCACTCTCTCATATATCCTCATTTACTCTCTTGCACCTCCTCTCCCCTGTTTTCCCCTCCTCCCTGCTTCCACTCCTAGTTTTATTTCCCAGTGGCTTTGCCCGGCCGCACTCTGTGATGTACTAATGTCTCATTAACTCTTTTATCTGTCTGTTTATCTTCTTCCACTTCCACTAACCCTAACCCTCTGCTGCTTCTCCCAGTGCTCTCTTAAAGGCTCTATCCCTCTGGCTTGACCAAGGTTTTCCATCTAATCCATCTTGTAGTCCTCTTGCTCAGTGTGTTGTAATACAACCCAGTGACACCAGGCGGCAGTCAAGGCCATTTATTTGCTAGTTATCCATGCTGATTATGATTTCCTTTAGTGAGGTTTTTTTTTACTTTGTTATCTCATATAATCACACTCATCTATTTAACAAATGTGTTTTTAAGGGGCAGTGTCCCTGCGATGTATCGTATTGGTGCTCTACTTGAGCCGTTTCTGTCCCAGAGGCTGCATGCACACAACACCTTTGCTTCTTTTTATCTGGAAATCTGCTGAAACTCATAGAGACGCACAGATCGAGATCTCAGCTGCTGTAAAATATTTAGTGGCTCCAATCACGTGAGCGAATAATCATGTGGCTCATCAGGAAAAGAGGAGAGGTGTTGCTGCCTCGTCTCACTCTAATTTAGGTGAAATGTTTTCAGTGAAGCTCTCTGAGTGTTGTAACTCTGAAGTCAACTGAAGCCACGCAAATATAAAAAGCGTTTCAGCTGAAGATGCCAGCTTTTGGTTTAGAGGTTAATTTGTGTGGATGTGTTTTTAATTGTGGCTGATTAATGTTGGCACATTAAAAAAACACAGACCACTTAGCTGTTTAGTAACATATAATAAGAAGAAGGTTAAGCATTTTGCAGCCACTTTATGAGAAACACCTTCACAAACTAATGTGTGCCAGAGATCATAATGATCTGATTTTGGTGACATTATTAAAATATGTTCATTCAGTTATATTATGTATATGACTGTAGTCGAGGTTAAAGGAGGTATTACTGAGGACCTAATGTATTTAACAATTCAATGAAAGATTAAAGGGACAGCACAACAAATAATCAAGATAATAATTTCTTTATTAACTAAATTTACATATTTTTCTTCTGCCCTGTTGTGAGGTTCATTCACACAGACTGTTTTGGTGTGGGTTGTCTGGTTTTGCAGGTATCTGCTGCAAAAATCTTTGCTTTCTCTTTAATATAATAGAACTAAATGATACTTGTACCGTGATATGTTTAATTTAGAAACAGTTATCTGTCTGCATCCGCCAGTTAAAAGAAACGTGTAACAAGCCAATATTACCAGTCAGCTGAGGGAGGCAGTCAGAGGAAAAATGTAAGTAAATTTGATTATGGGTTAAACTTTCCCTTTAAAAGCATACATTGCGATGCAAAACTCTTGCACTACCCCTCATTTATTTATATAAAGCTAGGAAAATAGAAAATGTATGTAGCAAGTTAGTGAAACAGGTGCTTAGATACATAGAAATGCTTTATATAAGACAAAACAGAGTTTGTATAGTTTTAACAAGCTTGAAATTAAATATTTGATATGTCTTTTTTCTCCAACACAGCCTTAACTCTATTGGGAAAGCTTTCTTCTTATTTCTTTAAATAGTCTTCAGGAATAATTCTTCACGTTTCTTGGAGGTGATTCAAAGCTCTTCTTTGGATGTTGGCTGCTGTTCTGTTCTCTGTCAAGATGATCTCACACTGCTTCAGTAATGTTGAGGTCTGGGCTCTGGGAAGGCCAATCCATGATTGATAGTGTTTCATTGTGTGTTTTGGATCATTGTCATGCTAACAAATGAAGCTGTTGCCAGTCAGATGCTTTTCAGATGATATTGCATAATGGATCAAGATCTGCTTGTACTTTTCTGCGTTCATAATTCATCAGTTTTTAACAATGTCTCCAACACCACTGTTTGAGAAGCAGCCAGAAACTATGACAGAGCCTCCACTGTGTTTTACAGATAGCTGGAGACACTCACTTCTGGTGTCTTCTGTATATATGGATATATTGATGACGACAATTTGAACAAAAAATCTCAGCTTTAAAAGATCTGTGACTGCTGATTTTTTTTTCTTGAGTAATTTGGCATACCTCAGCCTTTTCTCCCTGCTTCCCTTCCTTAACAAGGGAAGCCCACCCTTCCACTAAAATCATTTCTGATGAGGCTTCAGTCAACAGTAGAGACAAATGTTTTAGGTCCTGTGTCAGGTCTTTGCTGGATTTCTTTTCCTATTTCTTAAGGACATGACTTCCAGATGCTGTTTATCTGCTGCAGATAGCTTTTTAGGCCTGCCAAGGACACACTGCACACTGTGCTGAGATATGCCAAGTTTTCAGCTAATAGCTATTTGGGAATCACCTTGTTAGTGCAAAAATACTATTATATGCCTGTCAAACTGTGTTATGTTTGGCATTTTTTGTAGATTCGTTTAAATAATTGGGAACAAATTCTGTGTTTTTGCAACAGGCTGCTAAGTTTTCTGTTATTTGGAGATCCAATACTACTTCATCCTTTCAGTTAGGGGGCTTTTTCATGCTTGAATGATTCATGGGTCAGTGATAAATGACATAAAAACTACAGCCTGGACTGAAAATTAGTGGGAAAAAAGGCATTTAGTTAGAAAGCCTGGAGAACTAAGAGCACATAAAAAAAATTACAATAAAGTCTGGCTCCTTGGAAGCAAAGAAATTAGACTTTTCCAAAGTAGATTTTATTGCAGAACATTTACATCCAGTTACTCAGGTGCACCTAATATGCATGACTCAAAAAAATTAAAACCAACATAACTAATTTATATAAATGAAGTTTCAAATGTGCAAAACCATACTTAAATATAGAAAATTATCTCTTAAATGTAGGCTTACCCAGCTTCACTCATGCTCATTATGACTCAGTTATAGTATAGAGTGTATATTCATTTTAAAACACTGCAGACCTGCTGTTAGCAAAAAGCAGCAGCATGCCTCCAGTTCATCCTGAGCCCTGTGGCATTTGTCGTCTTGCAGCAGGACGCTGTCATCTCGTCACCAGCCTCCATCCACACATTCTCACCTTCTGTAAACATGTTTGACTTTAGCAGTTGACTTTTCTGCCATCTGGCTGCTCCACACAGGCCGACGGTAGACATGCAGCAGTTATGTGCGAACTCACAGTTTAGCCCCAGGAGACATTAGTGATGCCCACTCTATTTTCACCTCTAGTTTCCCTACCCATAATGCACCATTATTGTCACATTTCATTTTCCCCCTTTCCAGTTAAAGGGCTTTTAGGGGAAGGAGATTGTCCTCATTTTCTGTCACATAAGTCCCGTATTAGTCTCTTTGATTTCTTGCTTTTTCCCCCTTTGAAGTGCAGAGGTGTAAGCATTAAGTCTTAATTACATGGTCTGATAAGTGATTTCAGTTTACTGGGTCAGATGGAAAGAGGTCAAGCTCTTGAATCTTTTGCAATTTGCAAATCTGATTTAATCCCATGGCTAAATTTATCCTGACAGATATTTAGTATCTAAATCAAATTGGGTTTTATTGCATAACAGTGTAATCCCTTTTTTTTCATCATCATTTCTGCTGGCAACATTGTTCCAGATTCTGAAGCAGCAGGCTAGAAATAACAAATCTATGTGATTCATAAACAGGGATGCCTATTCCTGGCTGTGCTATGATATTTACTGTACAGTACAGTACGGCTGCTTGGATCTTTCTTATTTCAAAGATTTACAAGCATATAGTTGTGTTTGCGTGACAGTAAGCCTTTCAAACCTCAGTGTCCACCAAGACTTAAAAAATGCATGAAATATTTAGTTTCGTCATATTTGAATTTTTTTTTAAATATGTGAACAGAAGCCATTGTCTTATTTCCTGTCGTTGAACTGGCATTCAATGTTTCGAGGCTTTAGTGTTTTATCCATTATAGTCTCTGAAAGATTAATTTCACATCTCTTGAAACAGACTGACAGAGCACTGAAAGGAACACACTTTGTGGCATAAAACCAACTGCTAATTTTCACATTCAGAGAAGATAACAAGCAAATTTATTTAGACCCTTTTTTGTGATAACATATGTGATAGCCACAGACTTTCTCTGCCCTCTTGACACTATGATTATGTGGATCCATTTCTTATAGAATATATATAATACACAGTAAACCAGCAACTTGTCACTCTACTCTTGGCACGCTATCATTATCCTCCATATCCATGATTGTTAACGAGTAATAACACTGAAATGGAAGTGAGTCAGCAGTTAGTGATCACTCACTAGTCGGTATGATGGCTGATTGGCTCTAAGGTGTGTGAGCGACACAGTTTGTGTACAGTTTTAACTGACTGTGATTAACTTTAGCAAGTATTACAACCAACAAAGCTCATCTAATCTTAAAAATTGGTATTTTACCCAACACGACGATCCTTCCCTAAATATAATTTGGTTGTTTTGTGCCTTGAAACCAAGTTTGGTGCCATTGCTTACACATTACTTTATCCCCTTCAGAAAGTAAATCATTCTACTGCTCCTTATGCATCACTCTTATTTATCACCTGAGTGATGTTGGTTTGCTTAGCAATTCATAATATTAACATTAAACCTTACGTATTGCTAAATATCCGCTTGTACACAAATACTCTGAAAATAAGACAGGGATACACAAGGTCATTCTTTTAGTGTTACACTACTGAGCCACCAGCAGAATTGATAAAAGCAAACACAAGGAGCACTTCAAAATGCTGTGTCAACAGCGCCCGTATTAAAGAAAAGGGCAATATTTACTCTACTATTTTCAATTCCGCAAGCCTGTTTATCTGTGCTTCGGTGACCTGTTGAAAATTCAGGCTCTGGCTGCTTGGTTGGGGCTGGCACACATTTGAGCATCTCTTTGGGCTTTGAGGTCTATCATTACTGGCTTTGTGTTGTCATGTATTTGCAGTTTTTTGGAGACATTTCATGTTTACAGCAGTGAGTTGTTGCTGCTCACCCATTCTGCACTCTACCGTCACATTTCTTAAAATGAAAGTGAATTAATTTGAATTTTTGTCTTACCTTCCACATGATAGTTGTTGCTCTTGAAGGCGTGCAAAAATTATATATTTTATTGTTTGATTAGGAGGACTTTTGTGTGAATGCAGCTCTTAAAGCTGGTTCTGTCTGTGTTTCATTACAATTTTACCATGCTTTATTTCTATTTCCAGGCGAGTTTCCCAAATAGCCTCTAAAGAATTTAACAAAGAGCTCATAAATTACTAAGAGAAACATTGAACATTTACAAGTGCCAGATATAAAGCCAGTGCAAGATACATTTTAATAAAATGTAACTATCATACGTTTAAAAAAAAAAAAAAAAGTAATAAAAACATTTTGTTTTATTTTGTATGTGAGAATTAGGCGGAGGTCTTATGTGTGTACACCCTGAACAAAAATGAGGACAGAATTGAAAGGGGAAGGTGTGGACCATCTGGTGAGCAGTCCTTTAAGTGGGACAAACAGGTGGACCGACTGGATTCAAAGGGTGCCAGAGTCAGGACTTATGGGGGCAATAAAGAAGAAATTTATTTTCAGTGGCTGCGAGGAAGACTTACTGTGTAAAAATTCAAAATTTAAGCACTTCTACTGGTTACTATTGTAGCAAAGATGTTAATGAATCTACAACGGCAGCATCCTGGTTAAAGAGCATGTGTGAAGATGACTTGTGACAGAATGACATTTGACTTGCCATAGCCCTTCATTACCACCCTGCAACTTTAATTCATCAGTGCTTTTCATGATGCTTTAGAAATAATTTTATGCAAATTAATATTCCAAGGTGACTTGTGCAGGATGTTCCTCGATGCTAATTAGAAACCATCAACTTGAAGTTGCTTTGACCTTTACAGATATTACGGCAAACTGGCAGTGCCTGCAGAATATGCAGGGATTTGGTTTCTTGTTTGTGTGTAATAAAGATGGATTAAATGTTATATATCAGCTCTGAATTTGTAATCAGTAGGAATGCTATGTATATTTGCTGTTTTTATCAAGTTAACAAACTTTAATTACTCAAGAATATCAATCTGTCCAAATGGAGAAGTTTTAGCCAGTTTTAGAAACTGGGGAGTGGTTTAGCAAAGACCAAGAGCTTTTGACCCCAACCCAGTCCACAAAGCACATGACCTCTTTGGCTACTCTTGTTGCTGAATGGCCCAGAGGAGGATGGACCTATGCAGGTTGCTCTCGCTTAGTCCTTAAAGGGCCCCATGGGCTAAGGTTCGGCCACCTGGTGGTCATGAATGAGCTCCTCCCTAATACCCAGGGTGGGTATTAGGTATCATTGTCACAGGAGTCTTTTGAATTGCACTTAGCCTGGCCTCTCAGTCAGAATACATTTTGTCTTGGGAAATCTTACCAGGGGCAAGTTGCCTTAGACAGCATAGCTGCTGGGATTACTTGGGCTTCAAACCACCCCTTACATCATGCCCCCTAGGTGAGATGCTTCAGGCTTCAGTCATATTCAGGACCAAGGACACTGGAGAGACTGGCTTGTGAACACCTTGATATACCCCCTTGATACACACACACAAACACACACACACACACAAAGCCAGGAAAGTAAGGGGATAGGTAGTCCAGCGCTGTTGAAGTGTTGAAATCCCGTAAGGCTTGCAATGATCTACTTTGACTTTCTCGTGGAAATTACCCCCCCTTTGAATGCTCTGACTACAAGCAAACATGATGCTTAATTCTTATAGTACAACATGTATAAGTCTGATGGGACATATAGTACACAAACACTGACAGTTGCGTAGAGCAAAAGTAGATACCAAAATGACGCGTAATCTCCCAGGAAGGTTTTCTGCAGTTGTTTTCAAATGTTTTTTTAAACTTTGATGGTTGTTCGCAGACCTCCCTCGCTCTCTTCCTCCCACTATCTACACCTCCCTGCCTCAAGCCTTCTGTAGCTCGGGCAGAAGAGAGAAATGGATGATGGAAAGAAATGTTCAACACAGCGTATCTGTGTCAGAGTTCCTGCTCAGACATGGGAATGCACCCACATGCCCACAGACACTCACGGAAACACACCCACATACTGAAACACAAACACACACACAAAGCTCTTGAAAAGGGAAACGAAAATGGGAAAAAAAACATGGAAGAATGAGTTGCTTGATATTATTGATCTATATATAAACTACACGTGTACGTGTGTGTTTTTTAAAGATTTTGCTCGAATGGCTTACATGATGATGCTCTCTTCATTTGGGACCCTCAGTGAAACGTCTCCCATAAACAAAGTTATGTAGATTACTTCTGCATATTGCCACGGGGAACAGATCAATTATTTGATCTTGTTGCTCATGTAGGGAATCCATTCATTGAAATTCAATAACTGTTTACAAAAACACTGAAGAGAAACGTGTAGACTTGCAGATCAGACAGCAGAGTTGGGCGTGTAATGAATGGAGTTTAAATTAGGTCACCCTCTCCATCCCATCTTCAGTGCTCCTTTCTGTGTAATAAAGCAGAATTAGTATCTAACACATAACAAGCCTCCCCATAGCATTAATCCATGTGGGCTCTCTGTTTTCTGAAGAGCATAAACGTGTTGGAGGACGTTTCTCAGTGTTATGTCACTTTTCCAGCCATCTGCCACTGTGAAACCTTTCTCTTTTGGTGCTGTAAAGGAAGATGAAGCTCCTCCAGCACATCTCTTCATTTCAAGTGGATAAATGCAAGTCTGCTTGACATTATCGCATAAACTAAAATAGCATTTTAGAAGCTTTCGGTTAAAAGCACTCAACATGTTAAGCATCTTTTGCTCTGTGTGTAGTTGAAGTTACATTATATACAGGAAGTTAAAGCAAGAGTTTCGTAGATGGCATGTTTGCCTTGCCAGGTGACTCCCTGAAGTCTTTTCACAACAGTGAGTTTGCTCAACAGTCAGCTGAGACTGCGGGAATCCACAGCACGCATTAACTGGTCTCCAAGATGTTGTTACAGCCAGCACATTTACAAGTGACTAACTTCTCAAAGACATGTGCAAAGTGCCCACCAGTGTCTATGGCATGATGCATGGGGTTATATCAACAGTGAAGCACATTGCACCTCCAACTTTGTTGAGGATTTCATGATGCTTCACTGAAATTCAGTGAATAGTGCTAAGTATCAATTTTCAGCTTTTAGGGTTTATTTTTATGTGAAGTAAAACTAAATAAGCGAATCAGAAAGTAAAAATAAAGGATTTTGTGTAAAATCCAGTATTTTGTCAACCCATCTGTCCACCACAGCATCCTGTCTACATGTTACACTTGTGTGAAAGTCACACTTCATTTGAGTTTCTCCTTTTCTCTGAGTTGCAAGATGAAATATATATGAACTACACGAAGTATAAGTTTTAATAAAACTGCTTTTCTTGAAATGGCAGAGAACCTGTTCACTTATTAATCCCATTGCACCAAATTTGGCTGCATTTCAACTTCAGGAAAGACTACATTTACTGTAGCTCCATAAAACCCTATTTATTATGGACTATCTCCATAATAAATAAATAAATTTGAGATTTGGGCTTCCTGCCTGATTTTCTTTTAAACCTACACTATTGATATCACTAATATGACAGCAGTTCAGCAGTTTACTATTACTGCAACATAAGGTATTGTGTAATAATGTATCCAGACCCCATTCTGTTCATTAACAACACCTGATAGATGAATGAAAGAAGGCATGCCATTTTTCTTTTAAGCACACCAAATGATTGTGCTCTATTTGATCACTTACATGCATTTAAAACCTCTGGTAGTAGATCTCATGGTAAGCTAGAAAACTGAGTTTTGTAACATGTTTTATGCTGCGAGAAAAGAGAAACGTGAGAAAAGTCCAGTAATCCAAACAGAGATGCAATGGAGAAACACAGTGAAACTCAACAGTTCGACACAACAAGGAACATGGGAAAACTGAAAGTTTAAATATATAATGAGGGGAGGTCCTTTTCCTTCAGGTGGAGAGCAGCTAAAAATATGAGGGCAGTGTTAGCCAAGGAGTACAAAACTCAAGTGTAGCAGTTAACATAATTTATTTACAATAACACAAGAGTAGAGCATTTCAAAAAATGAAAAAACTAACGCCGAGCTAGATGTCCCACTTATACAGACGACATGCACAGGTGCAGCAGTCTTGAAACACATGCTCTAGCACCAACCATCACAGAAGTCACTCTTCACCAGTCGTATCACACTGGGAAAGGCCTTCTTACTGGTTCCAACTCCTCCACCACATCCAGCACCAGTTCCACAGACAATTCCAGGGCCAATCTCGTTGGGATCCATCTGGCCAATCCATCCTGTTGCTCTTGTGAAGCTCTGCCATCTTCATGCTTGTGCCACCTCTGCATATGCTCTGTGCCTCCTCTGTCTGACTGCCCTCACCTCCCATCTTTTATGCAGCACTAGCAGGTGCGGATAATTTTTTTTGATTAAGGTGTGGGTAGGAAGTAAAAGAAAAACTTCAAAATAAAAGCATGCATGCAAAATTTATACAAAAAACATGGTATAAACTAAACCACTAAAAACACAGAATAAAACATTAAAACTACTCCTACCTCAAAACAAATATAGACGAGGTAACAGGGATAGAGGACACAGCGGGGGAAAACAAGACATGGGTTAATAGAATAGAAAAAACAACACAAGGGGAAGAAAAACTGATAACATCCCACTGGGGTCCACAAGACTAGAAAAAAAAACAGGAAGTAACTAAACACCAAGCACACATAGAGACTTAACAAGACATAGTTGAGGCAGCATAACTGAAAACAAATAAACCTAGGAAATCATTAATAAGCTGTAATAATTATTAGCTCTCAGTTGGGGTCCTTTCTTAAGATCTGCTTTGACTTATGATGTAGTACTCTGTTGTTGTGGTTGAAAAACAAGGATCTCATCACATGATTAATTTGTTCATTTATATTTTGTTAATGTGCAAATGCTAAATAGTAAAACATCCTTCAAGTAAAATAAGAAATTGTTAGTGACAGCCACAAAAACTGCTACAGTTTGCTCCTTGTCTCACTGTCCCTGAAGCTGTAAACCAACTCAGCCTGCCAGCAGAGGCTCCTCATGTTTTGCTGCTGATAAATTTGTCCTTCGCATACAATGCAAGTCCATCTAGCAAGCATTTAGGCTGCAGCTTAAGAGGAAACTAATCAGCAGCTCTCTGTATTTAAACTCACATTTTCCTTTTTCATTTGCAGTTTTTTTTTGTTTCGGGACGATCTGCGAGGGCAAGCTAATATTGCACAAACCTCCAGTTTTCAGTTGCAGATTTACAGGAGCTCACACTGCAGTCACTTTTTTTCCTGCAAAGAGCGTCTGTGTGCTGTTTACTGGAGTATAAATGAATAATTAGAACTTGTGCATCTGTCTCATCTAGGGAGAATACCGCGCATTTTTTGATGTGTTCTATGTTTATCATCGCCTCTTCCTGTCTTCTCCCTCACATACATACAATCTGCTTTGAAATGCTTATTTATTATTTATGTTTTAACAGCGATGAAGGTCATATTTTATGCTTCACAGCTCCTGCTTTGCATAAATCTGATATTTTATAAATGTCAGAATAGCACAAAGTTATGCAGAGATCCACACTCATGTACACTGGTTATGATTCTTCTTGTTCTCATACTCTCTGCTCTTGCCCGGGTTCTTCCTTTCCCTGTTGCCTGCTCCTTCCTCACTGTTCTGCTCTTTTTCACCTCTCTGTATCTCACCCTCCACTCTCTCTCCTGCCCTTCTTCAGCTCTTCTTCTGTTCCTCCATACAGCTTTTTTTTTCTTTGATCGCTCTCCATTTGTTTCTTTACCCTCCCACTCTGCATACTGACACAGCTGAAGGGATCTCTCTCTCTCACACACTCTGTCTCCCTCATTGCTCTCATTCTTCTCTCTATCTGTCTTTCTCCTTATTTGCCTCCCTCCGTCTCTATCTTTACCTCCCTCCCTCACTCTCCCTCCTTTCCTCCCTCCCTGTCATCCTCCTCCCTCGCTATCTCTCCATGCACACTTGATTCATTTTACACATTACGGAAGCATCCATCATTTTGCTCTGTGGAGGAAAAATCTCTTCTTTTTTTCCCCTTTTCTTTTTTTTTTTTAAAAACCGCAACAATATTTTCCACTTCTCTTCTTTACGGCTGTCTTCTCTTTCCCAACTCCTACACTCTCCTGTGGATCCAATCCTAAAGCTGGAACCAATATGTTTTATTTTCAGCTGGTCATCATGGCAGGGACCGTTCTGTTGGCGTACTACTTTGAGTACACAGACACATTCCCCGTGCACATCCAGGGCTTCTTCTGCTTTGACAAAGCTTACTCCAAGCCGTACCCAGGACCAGAAGAAAACAGCAAGGCTCCACCTGTCCTCGTCTACTCTCTCGTCACCGCCATACCCACTGTGACGGTGAGTCTGTTTTCAACTTAAAAAAAAAAAAAAACTTCCACATGTGATCATCTTGTACACACACACACACACACACACACACACACACACACACACACACACACACACACACATATCTTACATGAATATACATGACAGTCATGCACACAACATTCACCCACAGCATGTGAAATAAACACACACACACACGGACGGTACCTCCTCATCTACACGTGGTGTTTATGGATTAAAACAGGGTAGCGATGCGTAGGTGTGCATCCTCGTGGACTCACAGCTCTGTTTGTGTGGTTGCGTTCTCTGTCATAACCATGGCAACGGGCACTATATTTGTCCTCCACAGAGCAGTCAGAGATAGCTACAGTGTACAGAAAGTCTGTCCTTATTTCCACATTGCATTAAAACAGAATAAAACATCACCTCTGAGTGGTCTGACTTATTTAGGTCTGCAAGGCACAGTTTCATTATTTTCACCTGTTACTTCAATATGCATATAGAAGCATCTTCAGTAACTGAGTAGAATTGAATACTGTCAGTCATAATACAGCAGATCAGACCAATCAGTGTTAAAGTGGTTTCTTTTAGTAATTATCTTTAGGAATTTATCCATTTTCATTGGCACTAAATCAGCTTATAGTGGCTATAATTCATGTAATTACCCTAAGTTAATCACAGCATGCACAGTTTCTCATCAGTACATTTGAATATCATTAATAATGAAACATTCACATCCTCATCAAAGCTGTGCATCCATGACTTCTGTCTCTTAGGGACTGCCTCTTTGATTCCCTACAATTAATTGGCAGTAGCACATGTCTGTCTCAGAAACACATATTAGGGCAGTGCACACATAAAAAAATCCTCCACACATACCTTATAAACTTACATATATCATTAGTTGGCCTGTTTTACTTATGTATCACTTGCACATTATTGCGTGTAAGTGATGTTTAGGTTGTGTGAGACTTTACCACCAGTTTAGGAATCATCCAAATTTGACATTTTGGACAACAGCTTCATCGTGTTTGTGTATGTAGCATGCATATCACAGATGCACAGGTGGAGCCTAGCGTGCGCTCTAATGCTTGCAGGCTCCAAGCGTCAGGGTACAGAGTGGGAGCAGAGTGGTGTGATTTTGCCTGGAGAAGGGAAGCGGCTTTTTTAAAAGTCAGAGCATCTGTGTTCTCTTTTTCTGGAAGATAACGCTCCATCCCACAAGTCTTTCTTTAGTAACAATGAAAAAGGCACACATTCGGCTAACTTTTCCCTCAAATTTGACTCAGACTTTTAGCTACAAACACAACATGGACTAGCTCTTTCAAGTGACCGTGCAAACACTTAACATTTAACAAAGTATCCATATCTCGTGTGTGTGGATTCTATCTTTGATAGCTCAAGATTATTTCAAATTCACCAGAAATTGTGCAGATTTTTCTTTTTTCCCTTTAGGCCCTCTTCTTTTTTGCTGCTCTCTCGTTTCATGTACACTTGCTGCTTTGTCTTGCCCAAGTTAAAATATTTAAAACAGAACTGAAGATTTACGTTTAGTCCCTCCATTAAATGAGGACTGAGATATTCTGACATCTAGTCCTTAGTGTGACTGAATCTCCAGAAATGCTGACACCTACACTTCCTATAATGCATATAGGAAGGTTTTTTTGTTCCATTAGAGTCCATTTATTTATTAGAATAACCCAAGTGAAAGCCCCAGATTTAAATTTTCTGACTACACAACACTCCTTCCAGAGCCACTGAAGACATTTTACTGCAGTTTTTGCGAGATGAGAGATACTCCCTTTGATAAATAGTGAAATAGCTTGAGTGCCCCTAGAAATGTCTTTGCACAACTTTGTACAACCTTTCAATGAATCTGTCACATGCAGGAATGTGTTTAGTTTAGTTCTCTCTAAGATAAGGCATGTGTTGCACTGACACTCAGGGCAGGTGCTCCTCTGGCTGACACAGCGTTTAAGCAGCAAAACAAAATAGCGCATTACTGTAATGAGATTACATATGTCTGTAATGTAACAAAGAAATGCATTAGTCTTCTTAGATTCAGAGTTTTCATCCTACTTTCTAATCCAAAAATTATGCCACTTGTGTTGCATAACTTCTTCAATTATCTGCATAATGAGGAGATAAGAAAGAGAGAAGGAAAAGAGAGAAAGAAAACATCATGAGATGCATCAACGTGCGTGAAAAGGCTCTCTCAAGAATGTGATGGAAAAGTGCAAAGCTCTTTGGTATGTCTTTGTTTTCAGGAAAGCATATGCATTGATATGTAAGGCTGGCAATTATGTAATAATGGATTTCAGGCGAGGTTGCAGAGCTGTGCTAAATAAGTTAATGAACATTAAAAGATATTTTCTACAGGATTAGTAAAGTCATACCTTACATGTCTTTTACAAATTAAAAAGTGATGTTTTATATATATTGTATTTTATTTTGTATCACATATAAAGCCAAATTCTGTTCAGACGAGCACATCACCATTCAAAGTGATATAAAGTTCTGAAATGATGTTCACATCACATTTCTAAGTGCTACATGCTTAATATAATACACTTTAACTAAGCAGCTCAGCTGAAGTGAAGTGAGGACCTGCTCAGCTGAATACATTTTTCTTCATCTACAGAGATATGTGAGGTCAGACAGTGTCAGAAACATGACTCAGGAATTCAAGTTTCATTTAAATTTCCTCTTACTGGCAATATGCTGAACATTATATAATTCATCTCACCATTAACATTTCACAGAATGTGTACCCTACCCTTCAGTACACGTTCCTGGAAATGGCTCTGTACTTTTCTACTGATCTACTGGAGCAACATACACTCACCCAGTACTTTATTAGGTACACCTCTTCAACTGACTGTTACCTAATCAGCCAATCATATAGTAGAAACTCAATGCATTTAGACGTGTGGATATGGTCGAGACGACCTGCTGAAGTTCAAATAGAGTATCAGAACGGGGGGGGGGGAAAGGGCGACTACGAGCGGGTGATGGTTGTTGGTGCCAGACTGGTTGGTTTGAATATTTCAGAAATTGATGATCTACTGGGATTTTCCCACACAAATATTTCTTGAGGTTTATGGGGAATGGTCTGAAAAAAAGTTCTCTGAGTGAAAATGCCATGTTGCTATGAGAGGTGAATGGCCAGATTAATTTGAGCTGATAGAAAGGCAACAGTAACTGCCACGTTAACCAGCAGGATTACACAGCATGTCACAAAGCTCACATCATCTCAAACTGATTTCTTGAACATGACAGCGAGTTCACTGGCCTCAGCTCTGCAACTGTGTGATGCTATTGTGTCATTATGAACCAAAGTCTCTGAGGAATGTCTCCAGCGCTTTGTTCAGACTATGCTGCGAAGAATTAAGACAAGTAAAATATTTCAAGTTTTCAGCTGTTTTAAGATTAAGCAGGTCTATTCAACACATCTGTCAGACCTCTGCACTGGTGTGTGACCATGAATTGTCATTTTTAAAAAGTCAGTTGGGTGCATTTCAGTTTCAGTATCCATTTACTTTTTTTAAAATTAAGCCTTGACTTTTCTTTTTATCTGTTTATTTAAGCTTGTTTTTTCACCCTGGAAAAAAATTTGGCTTCTATTATGGTTTTCTACAATCTCACCTAAGCAAGGGTGATTGAATGACTAAGGCACTGGACTACAATCAAAAGCTCCATGAGGGGTTTTTTCATAATATAATTATTTATTTTCCATTTGTTTTTCCATCAAGTCCTTCACATATTTTTGTTAGAAAAAATGGTAAGCAATAGCTAATAGCACACATTAGCCTTGGTGAAAATTTGATTTGCACTGGTTAAAACGGAATCCACTCCATCTCTTTGACCCAAAAGTCTGTACTGAAGCTGACGGTGCTGAAAAGCAGTGCAAATCTTGTTCATCTCAAACAACCTGTAAGAACTGAATAGCACACACACACACACACACCAGATTGTGTGTGAGTGTGTGCGGTACGTGAATGCTGCACAATGCTAAAGGGACACACAGAGAGGAAGTGAGAGGGTGAGTGAAATAAAGGCACTTGTGTGGTACTTGGCAAAAATGCTGTAGGTTTCAGTGCATCAGTGAAGGTAAGTGTGTGGGAGGATGACGGCACACATCTCCTCCGCGGCCACTGAAAATCATTTTTGTGTGTGAAGATAGAAAAATGGCGCGCATGTCTGTGTGTGTGTGCACGCACGCAGTAGTGCTCGGATCTAAGTACTAGTCAGAGTAGCCGCAGGCGATCTCTATGACTTTCCACAACTGCAGATAATTCTGTTTTTACACACACAGTATTCAGTGCAAAGCATGTAGCATCCCGCGTGTGCAATACATGTACCAAATGCATTGCAGGTGACATTTCAGCACTCATTTTAATCATCACTCAAAGCTGAAAGAGCAAGGTGAAGTGCTATTTGAACCATTTGCTAATTACGTGCATGTGTGTGTGTATTTGAGTGCTTGGTTTGCGTAATGGAGACCTTATGTGCACATGTTGATATCACACTGCAATCCATCCAGTGGTAATTGCAGGCTTGGTGTGAGCTTTCACAGCACGTGGACACACACGCACACACAAATGAATGTAGTTTTGAATGCAAGGGTTTATTTCTCCACCTTTTTTATGTGGGTCAGAGGCATAATGCTAAATACTTTTGCCCTTGAGAGCTCCGTTCTAATGCTGCTAAATATAAGCCTCTCAAACTGTGTGAGAAGGCACAGCGAGGGCGCTCTTTGAGAGGAGAGACGCAGAGACAGAACGAGTTCAAAACGCAGCAAATACAAACTACAACATCGAGGTAGAGAAATGGCGAAATGAAAGAAAATAAAACGAAAAAGAAGTGTTCGGGCAGCCAAAAAAGAAAGGGAGGAGGAGGAGGAGGGAAAGAAGAAACAAGAGGTTCTGTTCCAAGTTTGTTTTCTGCTGTCTGTTAAACCTTGGGAAAAAACCTTCATGCATTATGCAATTCCATGTGACAGAAAGATGGGGATTGGGGCAAACCATGGATACAGACCACATTATCCAGTCATGCCAGAGTTTATCAAGGGAGAGCTCTTGATGCATGAAAATCTGTATGGTGCTGTTTTTGCCATCACAGGGTCTGAAGTGATGAAGGGGAACAATAGTGGGAGTGGAAGAGGACTGGCGAAAGCAAAGTAGCTTTGAATAAATGCAGCATTCGGAGGAAGAAGATGCTCCTGCTTGTCAGATGTCTGGGTGTTTGCAGATCAGCGTGATGCAGCTGGAGAGACAGGATACAGTGCTTTATTTTTTAATTGTCAATTTCCTTTCTTTTGCTGTTTGATAATTATCTTTTTGTCACAATTAGTTATTTTGAGATATTAAAAGAGCTCCATCAGTGGAGCTTAACACCATAAAATGAAGAAATGGCATAAAAATTAAATGCCTTTCAAGTCTTTTAGTGTCAACTCTTTTGTTTTTGCCACTGGTTGCAATAAAAACAGGAAATTGTTCACGAAATTAAACCTGGATTGTACAGAAAACAACAAATCGCCAGTGCTTATATTTCCAGTCTGTGTGCTGGGACGTATCAGATTAGGACATTTGACAGATGACATCGTGACTACTGGTTAGTATTCTCAGTGACAAGGTGGCTATAAAAAAAACCCTGCTGCTTATCATTTCAGAGAACATGATTTTGTCAAATATAATGTTCTCACACCTCTAATAAGATAGCTTCTCCCTCAGGAAACTATCTTTTTAGAGTTATTTCTGTCAAAGGTGTCGGACACAAAAGCTGAACTCCTTCCCTGCTGATCTTTTTGGGCTTGAAGTCATTAAATATGGCCTAACCTGTGAATTCTTTAGAAGACGTTTGCTCTCTGTAACCACAAACCAAACTATTCCTCCTGTGGTAACATGCGGCTACATCACAACAGCCAATCTGCTCGATTAGATCTCAGAAATGAGATGGAAATGTCAGCTGTAACTGCAGCCAGCAACAACTAGTCCTCTGTTTCTCCGTCGTAAACACTTGTGGATGTGGAAATTGGTTTCCCTCTTTACTCCCAGCTCAGGTGTAGACATGCAGATTAAAATGGTGGAAGGCTGTGGGTGAGCCCAGCAACAGTGGAGTTCTCATGTATGAAAATGGTCCCCATCATACTCCTTGACAGAGCCTTTGTTATGCTAATGTTTCGAAAATTATGATGTTCAGAAAATCCGGGCTTTTCCTGTTCCCATTTATTGCCTTTCTCTATTCTATATTTACCTCCTATTGTTATTCTAATCAGACTTGTCATCTTTGACAAGCAGCCCAAAAGAAATCTGCTCGCACACATGCACACCAATGCACAGAAACATACAACTACATACTCATAAACTGTAAAGGAAAGCTGAAACGAGCGTCTGTCGTTGATCACAACGGCTCTGAACTCGTCCTTTTGTACAGACATTTTGACTTGATTGCAGTTACCTTCTGTATTTTTTGGACACTCATGCACACATAAGCCTAACTTAACAAAATGATAATATACAAATTGACCAGAAGTTTGCATACTGCTGAGCCTGGGCACAATCCCTCATGAATAATGGAGTCACATATGAAAGACAGAGAAGACTGAGCAGAGCCACTGGGTGAGAGGACAGATTTGAGTGTGACACTGAAACTCTTCCAGTATTTTCGTTCCAAAACCATGGATGTTGTAGTTGCTGTGAAAAGGTGCTTGTAATGCTGCTGTCACTGTATTTTCAGTGCTTATTGTTTGCACTCTGTAGTTTACTTGATTATGTTTGATTAATCCTGTGTGTTTCAGTGCTACCTACTGTGTCTGTTGCCATGGTGTGCTGAATTGCAGTGCATGAGAGCTTTAAACTGTATATAACACATAGATGTGAACACTATGATGTCACCTATATTTTGTTTGTTAACTTTTGAAGCCTGTGGTTGCTGATTTTTCAGAGCTAGAAGTCACCACATTTTGCTGACTGAGTGCATGTGAAGTTTTCAGCAAACTTGGTTAGTGCTTTCCATCCACAGACTGGAAGAGTGTGTATGTCAGATAAGTGTAATAAACATGCTCCAAAATGAACCAACACTACAAACACTGCAGAGAGGCCCAGACTTAAATTACTGGAGGTGAAGCCTAGCTGACAACTATCAGTGGTCTGTGTCAGCATCCACCTGTCAGTCAAAGCAGTCAGACCCAGATAATCCATAACTTTAAACCTTAGTTTAAACAGATGCATTTAAATTAAGGTTCCACCAAACCATTTTTTCCTAAAACAGGCTATAAACCTGTTTATTTATTTTAATGAGGGAATCTATGGGGATTGCATTTAGAGTCAGCCTCAAGTGGCCATTCAAATAATGTAGTTTTTGGCATTGCTGTCTTGGCTTCATTTTTCAGCCCCAGAGGTTAACAAAATGCTTTGACCAGTGTAATGTACGCCTTAGTAGCTTCATTTGTGAGCGGAACCTTCTGGAACCTCCTTCTGGAGGCCCTGAGAGGCAGCACTGTTTCTGGTGTGACTTAATAGTTACACAAAGCGCACATAGCAGTGTCTGTTTGCGAAAACAGTCATTTAGAGCTGAAAACGTGCTTATCAATGCTAGAACCAGGTTAAAGTGAAACAAAATTTCCTGCACGCAGTCCAGTATAAATATTTTTCTGGTTAAAATGACTCCACAGAGATAAGCAGAGAATGTGAAGGCAAAAGCACAGAAGACATTCTTGCAGGGAACAGAGTGAAAGTGGCTGCACACTGATTAGGGAAATGATGGGCAAATGTGTACTGTTGGCATGTGTAGATGAGGGGGCTGGGGAACATTGGGAAAAACTCAGGACAGCTGCTTGAGGGTGAGGAAATGGCATGGTCTGGAACTACCAGAAGGACAAGAAGTAAGTAAAATCACAAAAAATTAGCCTTGTACTTTCTCCTTTTCATAGATCAGTATTAGAGAAGGTATTAAACTGTCAAAAGGTGACTGTAATTAGCCTGGCATTAACAATTGTGAAAAAGGAAATACAACCTTCTACATATCAGCACATAAAAAATTCACCTGGTTCTCACCAGATCTTAAAATTGGTTAAGTACAGCCTCAGATGAACAGCAACAAATCACACTGTCATTATTTATTTAACAAAAAATAAGCCAAAATGCAGAAGCAATGAGGAAAAAACTACAGAGCCTGTGACTCTGTAGCTTGCAGAACCAGCTTTAGCAGTACAACCTAAACTAAAGTAATCACTTTCAGGGACATTTATTTATGCACAGCGCTCTCAAAGCATTTCATTGAGGTTTAAGTCGGCCATTGCAAAACCTTGATGTAGATTTACTGCTGTGCTCGGGATCATCGTCCTGTTCCATGACACAGTTTTGGCCAAGTTTTAGCTGTCGGACAGCGGCCTCACATTTTACTTTAGAACCCTTTGACATCATGGTTGACCCGTTGACTGCAAAGTGCTCAGGTCCTGTGGCTGTGAAACAATCTCAGATCATTCTCCCTCCGTCACTGTAGTTAACAGTTGGTGTGAGGTGTTTGTGTTGATATTGTGTATTTGGAATTTTGCCAAACATGGTGCGGTGCGTTGTGGCCAAGCATCTCCACTTTGGTCTCATCTGTCCAGAGGACATTGTTCCTGAAGTCTTGTGGTTTGTTTAGATGCAGCTCTGCAGCTGCTGCCGTGTTCTTTTTCGAGAGAACAGTGTCTCCTGCCAACACTTCCAAACAACAGATTTTTTTTTTCACATTTTTTCCAGTTGTCAAGAATTTTAACATCTAACTAACTGAGGCTCGTAGCGTCTGAGAAGCAGCTCTTGTTTTGTTTTTGTTTATATCTTTGCAGTTTCTTTGAGCATTGCATGGTCAGACATTGGGGGTGAACTTTTTCCACTTGTGAATAATCTTTGTCACTCTAAATGATAGGTATACAATTATTTTGAAATGCCCCTGTCTCAGATGTCTTTCCTCCTTTGCTATTGTATTAACACATACCTTCATTTTTCAGATCTGCAAACATAATTAAATGGCATTACTGTTTTATCTTAGTAGGGACTCATAAAACTACACATAACTACACAAATATTGGGGAAATCAGTTTATGTTTAATTTGTCTGGGAAAAAAATATCTGCCCATAAATCAAATTTGATATGTCTTTAAAATCCTGTATCAGTTGGGCAAACACTGCTTCTGCGTTTGGTTTAGTTTTTTGTTTAATAGATAATGACACATTTAATATGTCGTGTGATGTTGTTCACCTGAGGATGTACTTACCTAATTTTAAGACATGCAATGGACCTGATGTTTTGTATTGTGTCTTGATCCTTAAAGCCTTTGAACTGACAAAGACACATGTTTAGTTAGCAGAAGGATCTCAAGGACACTTATACGTGTGGATTGAACTTATAGAGAAGTCTTCCAATTTATAGATAATCCATTCTACTTCCTGTGCAACAGTTATCTGACTGTCAGTGGTGAATTGTTAGAATTATAAGCTACTTTTCATCATCTAAAAGGGGTTGCACTTGTAAAAAAGTTGTAAGCTGTTTGACCAGTGACCATCAAATCACAGTGTCTCGAGTCATGTCTATCGCCCTTTACTTTGTATGTGTTTGTGAAGGAAAGACGGCGATAAACCTAGACAGATCATTGCGTCATCATGTGTATGAGGTGGAGCAGTGAAAAAAGGGCAGGGATAATAAGGGATAATCACAGCTTTATCCTGTCACTGCCAGTCATACTCAGTTGAGGTCTGAAAAATGAAGACAGCAGGCCCCATGCTGATACGCCTGACCAGCTATCTGCTCCCATTGTGATAGCCTGTAAGACATGGTCTAGCCCGCAGATGAGAACCCTAATCCCCCAATATACTCGCACTCTGGTAGATTAGCTGCAAGGTCTCTTCCCACACTGAGCCAGGATCCCTCAGTTTCTTCTTAAGAGGACACAGATGGAAGGAAACTTATATGGAGAGAAGATTATGAGGATATGGAAAGAGAAATAAATAGAAAAAATAGAGACAAAGCAGGAAGAGGACAGGGAGGGGGAGACTCAAAGAATGAGAGAGATGAAAATGCAAAAGAAACAATAGAGAAAATGGGAAAGGAAGAATATTGGGGTCATAGTTAAAATCTTAGAGGATTGAGAGAAGGCAAGAAAGGACTTTTTTTATTTATATCAGAGAAAAACAGTGAAAAAGGGAGATGCTTCTGGTAGCCTACTTTCTCCTCCACAAAGACCTGAGAAAGCTGGCCTATAAACAAAACAAAAAAATAAAAACAGAGTAAAAGCAGAGCAAGAGATACAGAGAAGGATGGAGAGAGTGTGGGTGATGATGAAGCTAAATTGTCATGGTTACCATTGCTAGTCTGTGCGAAGGCTGGCCGTGTATCTGCGTGCGTGTGTGTTTAAAGTAGAGCACTGGGCTTGCAGTGTCAACAGATGTCATGTGATATTTGCAAAAGCCTTATGTAGATTCAGTGTAATCCTTATGAAGGCTTTTTTTCTTTCAATTTGCTTCTTTCCACATTAACCAACGAAGAGCCGTTTCCAGCATTACATCATTTTTAAACTGTGGATAATTGTAAAGGACATCTATCAAGACACGCGTTATAGACACAAACCGTAAATACATAGAGTAGGAATGTAACACTGCATCAAATGTGAGTCACTCTGAGCATTTCACGGTGTAAATGGATAGCTAAATTTACTGTTTTCTCACGATGTGCCCGAGGTGTTAGCGAAGAAAAGTCCTCGCAAATCTGGAACAAAAAAAAAAGGAAGGAATGAATGCATCGGTTTACATTTTCACACTCTGCCTCAAGCTTTACATGCTTTTTATACGTTGTGACGTCAAACCAACATTTAATGCTGCATCACTGATTCCTGATTGTTGTTACTCACAGTGCATCCTGCGAACGAGTGTGTGTGTCTGTTTTCTACATATATTGTGTGTCTGTGTGTGATCTGATGTCTTTTTTTGAAGGAGCTCTCGTATATTTCTTTGTGGAGGGGCTGAAAATTGAAGGTGAAGCTTGACTGAACACCCTGGATACATCTGCAGTTACAGAAAAACATGAGTTTGCAGGTCTTGCCTTTACAGACAAAGCTGATGATTAGATGCCTGTTAACGGCTCCGTTGTCATACAATACATTTCTGAAAAATTAGGTTTTCAACAGGCTGTTTTTCTCTGATGTTAAAATAATAACGATCGCCCTTTCATCCTTTTTGATGCTCGCTCGCTTGTGAAGCAAGAATGAGTGTGCAGAGTCATGCTTACAAAAGCAGGCAAAAGCACATCCCACAATCAACTGTCACTCAGACCCAGGCAGTGTTTTGGTCGTTACTCAAGAAAAGTAATGAAGTACGTTGCATAATTAAAAGCAGAGAAAGCCACAAGTACTCGTTACATTACGTTTTTGTTTCTCTTTAAAATGACCTGAAACACGTTGTTACATAATAACCAGCTAACAATAGAAATCTCAGGCTACAGGCTCACACACCAACACAAATTCCTATCCTAATGAGGACACACATACCATCTTTTCTTCAGTTTTTACATATGAACACAAAGCCGACAACACGAAGCAAAGTTGAAAACCAGCACAAAGACACTTCCTACAAAGCAAATTCCACAGTCATTCTTTAGAAACATGAACAAGCAGAAATGGAGGCTTCAAGCCTGACTGCTCGTCACTGCTTTTGTTACCTGTTGAAGTTCAGGCTCTAGCTGCTGGGCTGGGGTCAGCAAACACTCATCTTTAAAATCACTCTGGGTTTTTTGGCTGAGTTGAAGAAGGAAAAATCACGTTTGGTGCACAGAAAACTGAAGAACCTTTGTAACACAAATAGTGATATTACTATAATTGTAATGTGATTACTGTATTTAGTACAGTAACTTGTTACATTATAGCCTTACTGAAAAATGTCATGTGATTAGAGCAATGTGTGATTGTGTATCACGTTACACCCAAAACTGGTCACAGGGAGCCCAAAAACGCCAACTAAGATCAACTCAGCCTCTTGATTTTGTTCCCTCACTTCGAGCAAGCACATTCACGTTCTCTTTCCTGTGCCACCTCTGTTTCCCTGGATGTCCTTATAACTTTTTCAACCTCTAGTTGTCAGGGCTGCACATCAAAGACTCCACAGCTACTCCCTGACTTGCAAAGTCACACTAACAGGTTTTGCTGTGCACAGACACCTACACATTTGTGCACAACACATGAATAAATGTGCCTACTTTCTCAACAAAGAAAGTTGTTTGGTCTCTGTGACAGGAGAGGGCAGTTTGTGACACTCATTCATCATTTCTCTTTTTACTACCCCTCTCTGCTACCCCATGTTCTGCCCTCCACTATCTCCGTGTCATCTCATTCCCACACCCTGTTGCGCTATCTCTCTTCAGGTATTTTTTGCACAAATGCCTGCCTGTATCCTGCCATCTCCTCTCACTACCTGAGATCTCTTTTATCCCCCCCTGAATAGTCCTACAAAAAATAAATATGGCCTAAAAAACACAGCAACTGCCTCCGGAAAACAGCCAACATCTGCTCAAAACTAACTGACTGCCAAGTCATATTTTCACATTGCTTCAGTGGATTTCCAGTCCACCAAGACTGTATGAATTAAAGTTAATGTTGGCAGGACTCAGACACCTGTCTTGTGTACTTACGTTTTCATACTGTTACAGCCTAGCCTTGCTCATTTGGAGTCTCCTAAATCAAATCAAATCAGTGCATGTCGGAATTTGTTATACTATATCCCACTTTTGCATGAATACATATGGTATGTGTTGCCTCAAAAATACCTTTCAGATAGACCTCATGATGGCTTTGAAAGCAACCCATAAATGATCAGATTGATTTTCAATCAACATAATGGCACCAGACACCTAAAGCATGGAAAGCAGGTTATGTTTTGCTTTGGGCTGCATGCTGGCAGTCTGGCAGCTCTCATCCACATTGTTCTGATCTTAACAAATTCATTGAACCTCACAAATACTTTCAAATTACCCAACCATGCTTAGCACCATTAGAGTCAGATTATTAGCTTGGAATCAGTTGTTTTGTATTTCTGAATGCTGTTTCACCTCATTACCTTCCTCTAAACTGGAACCTCCTCACAAATCTTGTCACCTGCTTTACTATCTGCTTGTCTGATAATAATATTTCACCCTTTTCATATTTGCACCCCCTTCTTTTTTTCTCTCTCTCTCTCTTTTGGCATGGTTGACCATATGTGTGTCCTTGTGGTTGAGTATTTGCTATTGCTTAAAAGCAGAGATTGCGAAATGGCAATGTCTTCTATGGATTTAATTTGCATTGCTGTAAATGCGAGAGGGTATTTACTGTTGCTGCTTTAGCAGAGTTTTGAAGTTTCACAGAAATTCTGCTGACATGAAGTTGTTGTCAGAATCAAATCATGCAGACAGAAATCCTTGCTGCTTGATTATATAGCATTTTCAGCATTTTCAAGCTTTCTCTATGTATTAATGTCATTTATACTGACAGCAAACTGTGTGTTTTCAGTATATTTTTCCATACATTAACTTTGTTTCAGCTGCATTTTACACACTCAGTACTGGCTGCTAACACTGAAACACTGGAAGCCTTGAAATACTTCTGTGTGACAAAAGTTAAATCTGGAGTGCGGTATTGTATATATGTAAATAAGCATTGGGTATGTGCCAATCCTTGCCGAACAATTTCACACAATGTTGAGTAAGTCTATCTATCTCTCTGTATTTTTTTTTTTTAATATAGTGCAGTTTTAAATTTTGTGTCTGTAGTTGCATTTCCGATGTGGTGCACCTGCCGAATACTGAGCAACAATTCAACCAAGGATTTTTCTCCATGCCGGGCCATCCTGTTCATACAAAGCACCAGACCGCTCATTCTGTAGCTTAGCTCAACTGGTTGATGTAATAAGTGACAGACTAGTTATAAATATCAGTGATATGTTCATCTGTGTCTGTGTGTGTATGCTTTACGGTAGCTTGTATTTTTTCACCCTAAATGTTCCTACCTTGCAGCGTTTAGCTTTGTCTGGTTTAAGAGCCTTTTCTTTTTTTCATCGCTGATATAGAACAAATGCAACAGCCCATCAGGATATTTGTAAGTGGTCTGACTGTTCATTTCATGGCCACATTCATAGTCTGGCACCCTTTACATCAACAAGTAGGGCTGCAAAATAAGCGGTCTGCTCGTTTGCGTGAGCAGCCTGGGATGGAGGCATATTGCTGAATTAATGCTTCAGTGTTCCTGCGGAAGAGAAGCAGGCAGACAGTTGGTTTGTCCATCCATGTCCATCTTTAGTGTTCGCTCACTCTCTCAACTGACTATGCAGCAAGAGATTCGTGCTGCAATGTGTGGGTTCTGAAAGAGCTCTGAACTCCTGTTTGCAATGTGAAAGCTGGGCAAGGTGACCGGTCACACCTGGGCAAAACAACCCTCAGAACACAGTGCAATGACCCACCCAGTGCATCTTTTGTTAGCAAGCAAAGACTGGTTTGCCTGAGCTGAAGAGGAAAGGAATCCTATTAGTGAAGAAGGATTAGGGTACGGCACTGCCAGATTTTTAGAGCCTATGGTGAAAAAAAATAGGACTTTTTACTGATACAACAAGTAAAAAAAAGATATTTGTGAGTGAGAATTACAGTCTAAGACAGAAAGTGATCGACTGCAAGGATAAGCAAAAACATGCACGTGTTGCACACCACACATTTAAACCTGTGATAATATTATTAATCCTTTATTTATTATTTAAAAATCTAATTTCCAAGAGAGACCTGGCATCACTCTTTCAGTGATTGTTTTTAACGTCGCTCTTAATGATCTGTTATTGTATATTTTTCACATACTGGTACGGAATATTGTATTTGTTTAAACTGTTATGTGGTGCATGTGTTTTTGAATTTTTGCTGCCATGATGCCAGGTCTCTCTAGATTTTTAATCTCAATGAGATTCAGTGAGACTTATAATATGGTAGTACTGTGTAAAAGCACAGTACTAGTATATTATCAACAACCAACAACAGGTGCCTATTTACACAGCTAGCAACTACCATTAAAAAACAACATTAGCATTCATTTGAAGTAATATACTTGGCAAAATTAATTCCATTATTCATTCTCTTTTATAACAGTTTAATCTGAAAGCATCCGGTGTCCATTAACTACTGAGAGAAATATGTGGCTCTGTTAAATGCTGGACTATGTAAATTGAGTGACATTTTTAACGCTTTTGCAATCAAAAAAAAAAAAAGTCACACAGCACTTTATTCTGCAGACTTTAAGCACTTTATCTATCATGCACACATGCACAAACATCAAACTCATGGATGTATCTGAGGCAGTTTCGTGTGCAGTATCTTGCCTGGGGACTCACAGAATACATACTGGATGAGTTGGGGATCAAACCACAGATTTACTGATTAGTCAACACCTCGCTGTCTCTCCTGAGCCCATAGCTGCTAACTGTGTGCCTGCTGTTTGTAGCTGAGCAGGCTGAATACTGGGAAATTTTTTTTGTATCGTTGGAAAAGTTGGAAAGCTATGACAGTGAGACAAATACAAATTAACTCTGTATTACTGAGGGGAGCCCTCTCAAACTGCAAACAATCCCCATGTCTTTTTATTATAAAATATTTATAAGTGTAGCTTTGATATATGTGCTTTGATAATAAGGTACTGTATATTACTATGTTTCAAACATACCTTGTTCAACAAAATTAAGTGAATACTTGATCATCACAGTGTTACACAAAACTTCATGGATGTCAGTCTGTTCAGTTAGGAAGCATAAACCATTGTGAATCCATTTTATCTCCTCCTAGTGCAAATGAAAGTGACTGGAGAAGCAACAAGACAAGCACCAAAAAGGAAGTGGTTTAGCAGGTGATCTTTTCCTGTTTCAATTTTCTCAAGTTTTGTGTTTTGCTTGTGTTCACGTCACAATCAAAGAGATGGTACATGCAACCCATTCAGGATTTACAGGCAATCTAGCTCCTCCAGAATGGCACATCCATCCATCGCAAGAAGGTTTGTTCTGTCTCTTAAAGAGATGTGCCATTACATGAGTAGAGCTGGGGTGACAGAGTGACATTAACCTGGTAGTAGGGCCAGTTTCTGCTCCTTTGTGCGAGGAAGGAGAGGAGGCACAAAATTGCTTCCAGCATGTGCATGTTCCTAATCAGACTCTGAGAAATAGCCTTTATGAGGGTGGCTAACAAGTGCTAACATCCTTAGTGGGTCCTGTGCTCACACTTCGCAGCTCAATCAGCATTCACCAGAAAATCCCAACACTGGTAAGTCTGCCGCTGGTGCTCTGTCCTTGTGTTACAGCATGTGTCCTGATAAAACTGCCACACTCTTGAGACTGTGCTGCAACAGTAGCAAACCTTCTTGCAATGCCACATATTGATGTGCAGTCCTGGTGGAGCAGGACTACCTACTGATTACTATAAAGAGACTTCTTTGTTAAAAGCTGGGGAAAACCAAGACTACTCTTTAAAATTTCAGTTCAGAGGTTTCACTGTGATTAAAGTCAGGGTTTTGTGGAGCAGCAGGAAGTTACTTTTAGTGAGGTCACTGTGGGGGAAAAAAGGATTGAAACCACATAATTCTGATGACAGCAGGAGACATGTAGGGGATAACAATTCAGTTGGAAACCTTCCTGCGAATGTCAGTGTGAACACGGCTTTGGAGTAGCTGAAAAAAATTAATGATAATGGAGTGGATATGACAACCACTTCCCTAATTGGTGTGCAGTCTTGATTTTCTCACAGCGAGAATTAGGGGGAGAAAAACATGGCAGAGGAAGGGTAACAAGCCCATTCAGTAACATCGAGTGTTGTTAGCTGTAGCTGCAGCTTTGTATGAAACACCACACTTCCTAAAGCACTGAACATTGCACTGCTATCACATCAGAAATGAATAATTTATTTAAACATAAACCTTCAAATACATGCTTCAACAAGTGTCCTCCACTCTGTCTTCCCACATGCCCTTCAGCCTAACTGTATTTTATTTTCCTTCAGTTTGATGTTGCCTTCAAGGGATCATCAAGAAACTTGAGTTCAATGCTGTGGAATATAAATAAGATAGCAAACACATAAATTCCTGAATTGTTTTTGTTGCTGGGCAATCTGAAAAGCTATGTAATGTTTTAAAAAATATAGAGGTGGGTCTGTAACAAAGATTTTCTGAGGCGTATACTGACAAATCAGTATTCATTAAGTAACACTGTTTGTGTAACCTCGGTATGCTGTCTGAGGAAGCTGTGCACGATTAATATTCCCTCAGCAGTCACACAAAATGTCATTTGCTGTTAGAAATAAGAAAGAATTAAACCAGGAAATTTGTATTGTCTTAATTAGGATATTTGTTTGTGCATCTTCACTAAGTATTTAGTTGTGAGGTGTCTCGAACAGATTTAGTTGTCCTCTTACCAGAAATGATGGTTGTGCTAGTTTCTGCAGTTTGTGAGCATTTGTGAAGTTAGAACTGAATTCTTCTGAAGTGAAGATGACAATTTAACATTAATGAATAAGAAAAAAACATGCGTAACATCAGTGGCTAAACAGAAAATGCCAGCTGGAGGTATTGATGCATGGATGGATATTTATTGTGTTAGACTAGATTCCAGCATGGTGACCTTTAAAGACAACGAAAATGCTATAATTGTGGATGTATTAGTGATTAAGATGATGGTATTCTAATTTATTTAATCCTTTCAGTGACTTGATAGCACCGTGATTTGATTTGATCTTTAATTGTAACTACTTGTCCTTATTTATATTAAAAAAAACATCCATCCCTTAGGTTTACCAGCTTATTACTGAATGTCACAAACACACCTTTTAGAACAGGTTTCTGGAGGTCTGAATGTGCACATCACATCTGATGTTCTGTGAGCCAGCACAACCACCTTCAGTGTTGTTTTTTACAGTTAGCTCAGTGTTACATGCTCTTTCCTTGTATTTGTTTCCTCTATCCACTTTTCCTATTTTCTGCTCCTCTCTCTCACTGATCTCTTCTTTCTTTCTCATGGCATAATTGATGACTGGGATGGCAGTCCCGGTAGTCTGTTTTTCTGCAGCTTTACTTGTTAGTTTAGTTTTCTTTCTTCAGGGCAGGAGGTTCTGGGTCCAAGACCCCATTGTTTCTCTGGCCCAAACCCATTTCACCTTGTTTTTTTTATTTTTTACGCTCTTTCTCTCTCCATTTAAATAAAAGAAGTCTTTTGGTCATGGAGATAAGTTGATGGCCGTAACAGCTGCTGTGTCCTGCTTCTACACGCTGAAAGTTTTTGCTACATTTTCGAGATGGCAACCATTAAGGATTAGAAATGTATACTGCTCCACTCTGACAATTAGTCAGTCCACCATTTGCGTTCTCATAGAGTACTTAATGTAGCCATATAATTGTCAGCGCAAATGCGCGTAGGCACTTAATGGTGTGAGCAGAAGTATGGAATATGAGATTCGAGACACAGTATGTGTAATATGTACAAATAGGGATGCAGCTGTCTTCTACAGGTTTTGCTAAAGTTTAAAAATTGCCAAATAACGTGCTGCACCCAATTAGCGCATGCTGTTCTTTATAAGGTCTGTGTCACGCTGCGTACACATCCTGCTGCCCTGCAGAGATGTCTTCCTTTTTGTGGTCATGCTAGTGGCAGCCAGAGCACTCGTAAACCACGCACGTGGCATGCTTCCTTGATTTGTTATAAAAACAAAAGCAAACAAAAGAAAATCTTTTTTGCACTCCACACTAGAAAGAAAGCTGCTAAAACTAATTTGAGAATTGTAGATTGAGCCTCTTGATAGTTTTAATTATGTTGTTATAGACCTCTTTAATCTGTAATCTCAGCTTCACAATGATTATTTGCCAGCACCATTTGCAAGTCTCTTTGCCTCCTGCCTTGTTGGCTGCTAGCTACTGTATCTATCATCAGTGGTGCTGTCTCCTCCAGTCCTCTACATATTCTCCCCACACTCACTTCACACAGCCAAGTCACAGGAATACATTAGAAGAGTTTTATCATGATCCTACTGTAGAAACACTACAAAGGTAGTTCCTTGTGATGGCTTAAATCTTTGTATTGCCTTGCAACCTAAATAATTACCTCACTACACATGTTCCTGGCAGACAGATGCTCTCTTTCAGTTTTATAGCAACACCTAAGTTCAGTTCAGAGAATCAAAGAAAGACTGCTTTCATTTCCTCCTCTCTAAAGCTCTGCCACAGCCTCTGTGGATTCTGACCATATGCTTTAAACCAAATACAAGAAAGCCTTTCCTTTGTAGTGTTGCTTTCTCAATGAAACTCACTGTGATCCAAGTTTTATGACCACCAACAGAGGCTTGATAGAGCTTTTTAAGTTTGGGCATCAGACTGAAATTTACATGTAACTGCTTTACCTGTTATACTTGTATTTCTTCATGTGAAAAAAAAAGAGTTTTATATATCAAGTCAACATCTCTGCCTCAGTAAAACGACAAGAAGCTTGCACTATGAGACAGGTGGGTGTCACCTCAATCTCTGCAGGAGACATCGCAGGATAGGATGAATGAGTACAAGTCTCTGCCTGAAAGCAATACAGCAGGGTGAAATCTGCCATGTGCACGCATACATGTCAAGTCAGTGCACAAGAGAAGCTAGAGAAAATCCAGACCCAAAGAATGACCGTAACACACTTACATACATAACAAAACTTTATAAATAAATAAATAAATACTGAATAAATGTGTCATACAGCCATCAAGTCCACAGAAATGATGTGCACATAAGGTCAGTAACTGACAGCAGCTCCAGTCTGACACATAGCTCTACCTACCCACACCTGTCACTCACTCTAGCATCAGTACCAGTACTCAGTTCTGAAAAATCAAAACTTTATCGTGCATCCTGTTAAACCTGATAAAATTCATTTGTTAAGGGTATGGAGTTATTTTACCATATGTATAGGGTGATGAAACT
>NW_027052121.1:17500-20000 GCF_036321145.2 Pelmatolapia mariae | reverse complement strand
GGAAAGGAAAGCTACTGGGGGAGTAGAGCAGGGGAGGATGTGCCTCCCCGGGGCCTGCTGGAGGTCAAGGTCCATGCTGGATATGTGGTACTGGGTAACTGCAGGAAAGGAAAGCTACTGGGGGAGTAGAGCAGGGGAGCATGTGCCTCCCCGGGGCCTGCTGGAGGTCGAGGTCCATGCTGGCTATGTGGTACAGGGTAACTGCAGGAAAGGAAAGCTACTGGGGGAGTAGAGCAGGGGAGGATGTGCCTCCCCAGGGCCTGCTGGAGGTCAAGGTCCATGCTGGATATGTGGTACAGGGTAACTGCAGGAAAGGAAAGCTACTGGGGGAGTAGAGCAGGGGAGGATGTGCCTCCCCGGGGCCTGCTGGAGGTCGAGGTCCATGCTGGCTATGTGGTACGGGGTAACTGCAGGAAAGGAAAGCTACTGGGGGAGTAGAGCAGGGGAGGATGTGCCTCCCCGGGGCCTGCTGGAGGTCAAGGTCCATGCTGGCTATGTGGTACGGGGTAACTGCAGGAAAGGAAAGCTACTGGGGGAGTAGAGCAGGGGAGGATGTGCCTCCCCGGGGCCTGCTGGAGGTCAAGGTCCATGCTGGATATGTGGTACAGGGTAACTGCAGGAAAGGAAAGCTACTGGGGGAGTAGAGCAGGGGAGGATGTGCCTCCCCGGGGCCTGCTGGAGGTCAAGGTCCATGCTGGCTATGTGGTACTGGGTAACTGCAGGAAAGGAAAGCTACTGGGGGAGTAGAGCAGGGGAGGATGTGCCTCCCCGGGGCCTGCTGGAGGTCGAGGTCCATGCTGGCTATGTGGTAGCAGCAGGGCCAGTGCAGCAGCAGCAGCAGCAGCAGCAGCAGCAGCAGCAGCACATCTTTTTCGACCGTAAAGGAGGCAGGAGGCCGACTCACTCCCTGGGCCAAATGGAGAGAGAATATCAGCAGGGCCAGTGCACCAGCAGCACATCTTTTTCGACCGTAAAGGAGAGAGGAGGCCGACTCACCACCTCGGCCAAATGGAGACAGCACATCAGCAGGGCCAGTGCGCCAGCAGCACATCTTTTTCGACCGTAAAGGAGAGAGGAGGCCGACTCACCCCCTCGGCCAAATGGAGAGAGGGATTCAGCAGGGCCAGTGCGCCAGCAGCACATCTTTTTCGACCGTAAAGGAGAGAGGAGGCCGACTCACCACCTCGGCCAAATGGAGACAGCACATCAGCAGGGCCAGTGCGCCAGCAGCACATCTTTTTCGACCGTAAAGGAGAGAGGAGGCCGACTCACCCCCTCGGCCAAATGGAGAGAGGGATTCAGCAGGGCCAGTGCGCCAGCAGCACATCTTTTTCGACCGTAAAGGAGAGAGGAGGCCGACTCACCCCCTCGGCCAAATGGAGAGAGGAACTCAGCAGGGCCAGTGCGCCAGCAGCACATCTTTTTCGACCGTAAAGGAGAGGGGAGGCCGACTCACCCCCTCGGCCAAATGGAGAGAGGAACTCAGCAGGGCCAGTGCGCCAGCAGCACATCTTTTTCGACCGTAAAGGAGAGAGGAGGCCGACTCACCCCCTCGGCCAAATGGAGAGAGGGATTCAGCAGGGCCAGTGCGCCAGCAGCACATCTTTTTCGACCGTAAAGGAGAGAGGAGGCCGACTCACCACCTCGGCCAAATGGAGACAGCACATCAGCAGGGCCAGTGCGCCAGCAGCACATCTTTTTCGACCGTAAAGGAGAGAGGAGGCCGACTCACCACCTCGGCCAAATGGAGACAGCACATCAGCAGGGCCAGTGCGCCAGCAGCACATCTTTTTCGACCGTAAAGGAGAGAGGAGGCCGACTCACCCCCTCGGCCAAATGGAGACACAACAGCAGCAGGGCCAGTGGAGCAGCATGCATCTTGTTCAGCGGTAAGGGAGACAGGGAGATGTGATGGTGGTCCCCGGGGCCCCCTGGAGGTGGGGGAGATCAGCAACTAGCTAGCGAGGAGAGCGCGTACAGCCGACGTGGCATAAGTGTTTCTGCGCAGTGTACCAGGGGCTTGTGGAAAAGCTGTCGTACCATATGCACGGGAAGTACATAGCAAAGTGCTGCTGAGCAGAGTACCAGGGGCATGTAGAAACATTGTCGTACCATATGCACGAGGAGTGTGTGTGTGTGGCAAAGTGTTTCTGAGCAGAGTACCAGGGGCACGGAGAAAAGTTGTCGTACCATATGCACGAGGAAGTACATAGCAAAGTGCTGCTGAGCAGAGTACCAGGGGCACGGAGAAAAGTTGTCGTACCATATGCACGAGGAGTGTGTGTGTGTGGCAAAGTGTTTCTGAGCAGAGTACCAGGGGCACGGAGAAAAGTTGTCGTACCATATGCACGAGGAAGTACATAGCAAAGTGCTGCTGAGCAGAGTACCAGGGGCACGGAGAAAAGTTGTCGTACCATATGCACGAGGAGTGTGTGTGTGTGGCAAAGTGTTTCTGAGCAGAGTACCAGGGGCACGGAGAAAAGTTGTCGTACCATATGCA
>NW_027052121.1:5000-7500 GCF_036321145.2 Pelmatolapia mariae | reverse complement strand
GAGGTCGAGGTCCATGCTGGCTATGTGGTAGCAGCAGGGCCAGTGCAGCAGCAGCAGCAGCAGCAGCAGCAGCAGCAGCAGCACATCTTTTTCGACCGTAAAGGAGGCAGGAGGCCGACTCACTCCCTGGGCCAAATGGAGAGAGAATATCAGCAGGGCCAGTGCACCAGCAGCACATCTTTTTCGACCGTAAAGGAGAGAGGAGGCCGACTCACCACCTCGGCCAAATGGAGACAGCACATCAGCAGGGCCAGTGCGCCAGCAGCACATCTTTTTCGACCGTAAAGGAGAGAGGAGGCCGACTCACCCCCTCGGCCAAATGGAGAGAGGGATTCAGCAGGGCCAGTGCGCCAGCAGCACATCTTTTTCGACCGTAAAGGAGAGAGGAGGCCGACTCACCACCTCGGCCAAATGGAGACAGCACATCAGCAGGGCCAGTGCGCCAGCAGCACATCTTTTTCGACCGTAAAGGAGAGAGGAGGCCGACTCACCCCCTCGGCCAAATGGAGAGAGGGATTCAGCAGGGCCAGTGCGCCAGCAGCACATCTTTTTCGACCGTAAAGGAGAGAGGAGGCCGACTCACCCCCTCGGCCAAATGGAGAGAGGAACTCAGCAGGGCCAGTGCGCCAGCAGCACATCTTTTTCGACCGTAAAGGAGAGGGGAGGCCGACTCACCCCCTCGGCCAAATGGAGAGAGGAACTCAGCAGGGCCAGTGCGCCAGCAGCACATCTTTTTCGACCGTAAAGGAGAGAGGAGGCCGACTCACCCCCTCGGCCAAATGGAGAGAGGCATTCAGCAGGGCCAGTGCGCCAGCAGCACATCTTTTTCGACCGTAAAGGAGAGAGGAGGCCGACTCACCACCTCGGCCAAATGGAGACAGCACATCAGCAGGGCCAGTGCGCCAGCAGCACATCTTTTTCGACCGTAAAGGAGAGAGGAGGCCGACTCACCACCTCGGCCAAATGGAGACAGCACATCAGCAGGGCCAGTGCGCAGCAGCACATCTTTTTCGACCGTAAAGGAGAGAGGAGGCCGACTCACCCCCTCGGCCAAATGGAGACACAACAGCAGCAGGGCCAGTGGAGCAGCATGCAATCTTGTTCAGCGGTAAGGGAGACAGGGAGATGTGATGGTGGTCCCCGGGGCCCCCTGGAGGTGGGGGAGATCAGCAACTAGCTAGCGAGGAGAGCGCGTACAGCCGACGTGGCATAAGTGTTTTCTGCGCAGTGTACCAGGGGCTTGTGGAAAAGCTGTCGTACCATATGCACGGGAAGTACATAGCAAAGTGCTGCTGAGCAGAGTACCAGGGGCATGTAGAAACATTGTCGTACCATATGCACGAGGAGTGTGTGTGTGTGGCAAAGTGTTTCTGAGCAGAGTACCAGGGGCACGGAGAAAAGTTGTCGTACCATATGCACGAGGAAGTACATAGCAAAGTGCTGCTGAGCAGAGTACCAGGGGCACGGAGAAAAGTTGTCGTACCATATGCACGAGGAGTGTGTGTGTGTGGCAAAGTGTTTCTGAGCAGAGTACCAGGGGCACGGAGAAAAGTTGTCGTACCATATGCACGAGGAAGTACATAGCAAAGTGCTGCTGAGCAGAGTACCAGGGGCACGGAGAAAAGTTGTCGTACCATATGCACGAGGAGTGTGTGTGTGTGGCAAAGTGTTTCTGAGCAGAGTACCAGGGGCACGGAGAAAAGTTGTCGTACCATATGCACGAGGAAGTACATAGCAAAGTGCTGCTGAGCAGAGTACCAGGGGCTTGTAGAAACATTGTCGTACCATATGCACGAGGAGTGTGTGTGTGTGGCAAAGTGTTTCTGAGCAGAGTACCAGGGGCACGGAGAAAAGTTGTCGTACCATATGCACGAGGAAGTACATAGCAAAGTGCTGCTGAGCAGAGTACCAGGGGCACGGAGAAAAGCTGTCGTACCATATGCACGAGGAGTGTGTGTGTGTGGCAAAGTGTTTCTGAGCAGAGTACCAGGGGCATGTAGAAACATTGTCGTACCATATGCACGAGGAGTGTGTGTGTGGCAAAGTGTTTCTGAGCAGTGTACCAGGGGCATGTAGAAACATTGTCGTACCATATGCACGAGGAGTGTGTGTGTGGCAAAGTGTTTCTGAGCAGTGTACCAGGGGCACGGAGAAAAGTTGTCGTACCATATGCACGAGGAGTGTGTGTGTGGCAAAGTGCTGCTGAGCAGAGTACCAGGGGCACGGAGAAAAGTTGTCGTACCATATGCACGAGGAAGTACATAGCAAAGTGCTGCTGAGCAGAGTACCAGGGGCACGGAGAAAAGCTGTCGTACCATATGCACGAGGAAGTACATAGCAAAGTGCTGCTGAGCAGAGTACCAGGGGCACGGAGAAAAGCTGTCGTACCATATGCACGAGGAAGTACATAGCAAAGTGCTGCTGAGCAGAGTACCAGGGGCACGAGAAAAGCTGTCGTACCATATGCACGAGGCCTGTCAGCAGCACATCTTTTTCGACC
>NW_027052120.1:0-58194 GCF_036321145.2 Pelmatolapia mariae | reverse complement strand
TGCATTACATCATTTCTTTTAACTGTCAGATGATACTTTTGTCGCAGTGTCTGACACATGGATCTGTAACCCAGAAGCTGACCTGAGGGACTGCTAGAAAAGTTTAACATAACTAATTGTCTGTCCTGAATCAGTCTTATTAGGTAATGTTCAAATAATTTTTATCATTCCAGTGACCTGACATATAGACATAAACGTACAGACACACACAGACACAAACATGCACAAACAAGGGGTGGAGACAAGCAGACCGCCCCTTGTTTCGCAGCAGAAGGGAGGACCCGCATCCCAGACCCTAACTACTCTGCTACAACACACGTAGTCTGACTCTTGTCTCATGATCCCATGTTTTGTGACTATTGAGTGAGTTACTGAGGTTGCTCTAATATAGTTTAGTACTATAGTATAATTTAGGGGCAGCATGGTGGTTAGCACTGTTGCTGAACAGCAAGAAGGTCCTGAGTTCAATTCCACCATCTTCAAAACAGCATCAAGTCTTCTAGGTGCACTTGCACACAGTTTTTGAAGGAACTCGGCTGGTAGGTTGTTCTAAACATTTTGGAGAACTGAGCACAGATCTTCTGTGGATGTAGTCTTCCTCACATCCTTCTCTCTCTTCATGTAATCCTGGACAAACTTGATGATGTGCTCTGTGGGGGGGCTGTACAATCACTTCCAATACTTCCTGTTCTTCTTTACACTGAAGATAGTTCTTAACGACTATTCTTACCTGCAGAAAAAAATGTTGGTGCAAGAAGAACAGAGAACAAAATATGAGCTCAAGATTATAATCTATATTGACTAATGAAAGTGAGCTTCTGTATAATTAGTGTTTATTAGTGATGTCCTTTGGTGTATTGCAGCCCTTAGGATTAAGTTTTACTTCAGTGCAGTTCAGTGGTTGATGGGAGGGATTTTATTGTTGTCACAGAGATCCTTAACAGGGAGGCAAGGCAAGGCAAGTTTATTTATATAGCACAATTCAACAACAAGGTGATTCAAAGTGCTTTACAGAGACATTAAAAACAAAAACAAATAAAAAGCATGATCTAAAATTGATTAAGACAAACAAACAAAACAGTATTTAAAATAAAAAATCAAAACAGTAGATAAAATCAGAACAGTAGATAAAATCAGAACAGTAGATAAATTCAGAACAGTAGATAAAGTCAGTAGTTAAAATGTAAGTTTTGAAATTTAAGCTTAAAAGTGTGGATTTGGTGCTTTATTCAAAAGCAGCTGAGAATAGGTGGGTCTTCAATCTGGATTTAAATAAACTGAGTGTTTCAGCTGATCTGAGGCTTTCTGGGAGTTTGTTCCAGAGATATGGAGCATAAAAGCTGAATGCAGCTTCTCCGTGTCTGGTTCTGACTCTGGGAACTGATAAAAAACCGGATCCAGATGACCTGAGGGATCTGGAAGGTTCATACTGGGTCAGGAGGTCACTGATGTATTTTGGTCCTAAACCATTCAGAGCTTTATAGACCAGCATCAGAACTTTAAAGTCTATCCTCTGACGGACAGGCAGCCAGTGTAAAGACCTCAGAGCTGGACTGATGTGGTCCACTTTTTTGATCTTAGTGAGGACTCGAGCAGCAGAGTTCTGAATGAGCTGTAGTTGTCTGACTGATTTTTTAGGTAGACCTGTAAAGATGCTGTTACAGTAATCAAGCCTACTAAAGATGAATGCATGGACTAATTTTTCCAGGTCCTGTTGAGACAAAGAAAAAGAGTTACACTGGATCACAACAGTAAATTCTAAGAGAACAAGATGTATTTAATTTTATCCAATCCAAACCATCTTTATTCATAAAGCACTTTAAAATACCCAGCACAGGACCAATAGAATAAAACAAAATGGTAAAAAACAAACAAACATCAAAATTAAAACAGCCCTATATTTAAAACAAGATAAAACAGCATAGAATCAAATAATAACAAACAAACAGGAGAGGCCTGTCTTATCTCAAAAGGCAGATTGTTCCACAGCACAATCTCCTCTAAGTTTTTGCTCAGTTCTGATTACATTAAGGGACAGTCATCAGCTGGCATCTAAATACACATTTACAGCGACCAAAAACCATCACCTCACTCTTTTTGTCATTGAACAGATTTATCCAGAGGAGACATGCATCAGTACAAACGATTTCATCCTTTAAACCTGAACTCTGTGAACGGCTTAATGTTCGATGTGCTAAAGAATAGAAAACATTATTTCCCATCAGACCATGAGCAACATTCAGGCATCTAACACAGTAACACTAGTTAGCTGTGTGCACTACTAAAAAAAGGCTGTTCCAATTCTCAGCACCGATCCTCTCTTTCCCTGAGTACTTAGCAATTCTCCATCCCACGATGACGTTTAAGGAGATAGGCGCTAATTTTGACCCACGTGGATACGTTGAGTCACATGACCGCACAGCCACAAATCACAGCAGAGTCGGTAAAAGGGGGCGGAGCAAAGTGTGTGTGCAGGAGAGGAGTCGAGCAGAGAGAGCTGCTTTTTCATGAAACAGGAGTAAAGTAGTGAACTTACAGGAACATATACCACTACCAATGTTTGGATCGATATCTGCATCGATCTGCACACCCTTGTCTCCTGGATTGAAGCTGAGATCAGCGTGAACCACGTGGGTCTCTGCTCCCTGATCTGTTTGGAAAGACTTCCAGCTTCATCGCGGAGTTTCTCTCTGTTTGTGGGCTCATCTAAAGGTAAGCACCGAGCTAACTTTAATGTGGGTTCAGTTTATGTTGAGTTTATCTCTGTTGAGAATAATAGATTGCTTGGTATACACTGGAGTTAGACAGACTGTAGAGTTCGTGATTGCTTGCAACATTATATTATGGCGGTTGCTAGAGGGTAAGAATACATACAGAAAAATAGTCTTTGAATATGAACAAAAGGGTGCAGGGCAGGAGAACAGCCAACCCCCAGGGAAGGAAGCCAGAGGTACAAGCCTGGGGGAGGGCAACCCCAGGGTGACTAATAGAGAGAGAGTAGCGGAAGCCTACAGAGCAGGGGTGCCAAAGGGCTACCTGCGCCGCCCGTCCCCCTCATGCTATAAAGGTGTGTGTGAGGAATGCTCCTCAGATCAGCCTTTAGAATAGGACTTCATAGGATGATCTCCAGATGCATCTGTATTTTATTTACTCCCAGCCAGGGGCGGTTCTAGGATCAGACCATTAAAAAACACTCCCAAAACAGAATAAATTATTACAAAATATGAATAAAAGCTATAAAAATGGAGGCAACTTTGCCTGTGGTAGAATGTATACAATGTATGAAAAAATCTTTACTGCGGATACTAATTTTACTAATTGAATAATAATTTTGTGTTGTAAGATTTATGAGTTTCATGCTTTCATAGTGGTACTTAGGAGAGCTTGACATTTTCATCAGGTGGTACATGTCTTATTTCTTTATGTTGTTGTGGGTTCTCAAGAATGACACCATTACTTAAAGAGAAGGTATTTTATCGAACTGTGGTTCACATGTAAACAAAGCTTCGCCATTACAGTCTACTCCGAGGTAACTCTCTCTGGGCTCTCTAGCTCCCCCTACAGTCTAGGAGTATAAACAACATAAAACATGATACTAGGCAAATAAGGATTTGCTGTTATCATTACCGTATTTCCCGGACTACAAAGCGCACCTGAATATTAGCCGCACAAGCTAAAATCGGGGGAAAATCCTGTTTTGTACATACATTAGCCGCACCTGACTAAAAGCCGCAGGTGTTTCAATGTTGATTTATCATATGTAAGAGAATATGCACAAAGGGAATTGTCAGGAAAGAGATGGCTGTTTGGAGACACATCCCTTTTATTAATATTTTGAAAAACAAATTAGGGGTACATATTTGCATAACTTTTTAGGTATATGTACAAGTACTGGTAATTACAAGTACGAAACATGTACTGTGCTTCATAAATGAGTAACAAATGTAGTAAATAACAATAACCTACAGCACACCAGAAAAATAGATTCAGCCAACCTTTTAGGCTCAGGTGCAGTGACACGGCTTTAACAAGAAGAAAAGTCAGTCATTCACCACCATCTTCCTGCGCACTAAAACCACCAAAGTCCTCTTCTCCAGTGTCGGATACGAACAGGCTCAGGATGGCTACGTCATCCACTCTCAGCTTCTTTCCTTCATTGTCACTTTCAAACCAAACAAATCCTCGTTGTCAGTGTCGGAGTCGAACACCCTCAGAAGGGCCGTGGCGGTGTCCTCCTCTCCACCATGCAGCAGTCCAGCCCTTCGAAATCCGTTGGTGATCGTGGATGTTTTCACACTTTTCCACGCTGTCAGAATCCACTGGTGGAGTTGAGCAAAACTTGCTTTTCGCAAGTTTATCGCCGCTCGTCATCCACGCCTCCCACTGAACGCGTAGCGCTACTTTGAAGTTTGTTTTTCGCGCTACTTCGTACGGCACTATGTTGCCTGGCGGATGGACATGTGACCAACATACCACTCTTGAACCCCGATACTGTGTGTCTGATCACATGCCCTTCCGCCAAGCAACGTAGTGCCGCAAAACAGCGGAACAAACAAAACAAATCCTCTTACGATGTCACAAAAATCATGGACAATCCATAGAAAAGCCACACCTGACTAAAAGCCGCAGGGTTCAAAGCTTGTGCAAAAAGTAGCAGCTTATAGCCTGACAATTACGGTACATCTTCCTTTTTTTTTCTTTTTTTTTTACAATAACATAACATACCTACTTTCACAAACAAACAGTCTCTATTTGTTTTCTACTTGTTAAACCAGGCTTTGTCAAAGTAATGTTAACAACACAACTAGTTTTCAACAATTCTGGTCCATTCAACATTAGTAACCAAACATAGTGCAACTTGCATAGATACTATGACATCATCTTCCAAACAACATGTCAACACATTACATCTGTTCAATCAGTCTCATAGGTGGCTTCACTTGTCTTACAGATCTTCTCAGTGTTTGGTCTTGTGTATGTGTAGGTGTTTCAGGTGATAGTGTCTCATGAGCGTGTTGGTGTTGTTCAGCAGCCTCCAACCTCTGCTCCACTACTACTGGTCCCTTAAGAAGATCTCGGCGATTTCTTCTCAGTATAGCTCCATCCTCTGTCTGAACGGTGTATGATCGTGGTTGATCATTCCATAGAACTGTCGCTTTCTGTGCCCATGTGCTGGTTTTGTCTTTGAATTTCACTTGATCCCCAGCATGCAGTTCAGGCAAGTTCTTTGTTCCTCTATCATAATAGAACTTCTGCTTTGCTTTTTGTTTTTCCTTAAACCTCTTCACGCTGTTTCCCTCACTTGTTTTAAGCAGATTATCCTGAATGGGCAGGTTTGATCTCAGGTGTCGTCCCATAAGAAGCTGTGCTGGTGACATACCACACTCAAGTGGCGTTGTGCGATATACTAGCAGGCTTTGGTAGAAGTCAGCACCACTGTCTCTCGCCTACTCATCAGCCTCTTCACTGTTTGAACGGACTTTTCCACTAGTCCATTAGATTGTGGGTAGTGCGGGCTTGATGTTGTGTGAACAAAGTCCCATTCTTTGGCAAACTGTCCAAACCTCATATTGGAGAATTGTGGTCCATTGTCTGTGAACACTTCACTTGGCACACCGTGTCGTGCAAATATGGCTTTCATAGAGGTGATTACAGCCTCTGCTGTTGTTGTTTGCAGTCTACATACTTCCGGATACAAAGAGTAGTAGTCTGTGACCACAATATAGTCCTATCCTCCAGACACAAAGAGGTCAGCCCCCACTTTCTGATATGGTCGGTCTGGCACTGGGTGTGGCTTTAGTGGCTCAGCAGGATTGCTTGTATGATATATCAGACATGTTGAACAGTTCGACACTTCATTTGTCACATCCTGATTAATCCGTGGCCAGTACATCACCTCACGTGCTCTCCTTTTACATTTTTCCATGCCTAGATGCCCTGCGTGTATCTTTTTGAGCATCTCTCCCCGCAGGCTCTTTGGGATGACAATTTTACTTCCCTTGAACACCACATCATCCACTACAGACAGTTCTGCTCTGCAGTTCCAATACTCTTGAATAACAGGTGAGCAGCTTTGCTTACAGCTGGGCCATCCATCTATGATGGTTTTACATAGTGCTTGTAACGTTCCATCTTTGCTTGTCTCCGTTCTTATGAGCTCCATCTTCCCTTCTGCAACAGGAAGTGCACTTGTGACCATGCTCACATATGCTCTTACATCATCATCCATCTTGGTGTTTGCTGGCTCATTCGGATCAACAGCTCTGGATAATGTGTCAGCTGTGTACATCAGCTTGCCAGGTGTGTACATCACGTTAAGCGTGTAACGTTGCAGCCGGATCATCATTTTTTGGATTCTCAGCGGACAGTCATTTAGTGGTTTTTTGAACAATGCTATCAGTGGCTTGTGGTCAGTTTCAGCACTGATGGCCTGCCCAGACACAAACTGGTGAAATCTCTCACAGGCGTATGCTATGCTGAGCAGTTCTTTTTCAATCTGTGCATATCTTGTCTCTGCGTCTGTCATGGATCGCGATGCATATGCAACAGGCTGCCACTCATCATACTTCTGCAGAAGAACAGCTCCAAGCCCACTCTGTGATGCATCTGATGAGATCTTAATGGGTCTCATTGGATCATAGAACTTCAGAACTGGTTCCTTTGTAAGCAGATCTTTCAAGTCACGCCATGCTTTCTCATGTTCATGATTTCACTCCCATTCGATTCTCTTTTCAGTTAGCTGTCTCAGTGGCGCCATTTTTTCTGAGAGATTGGGTATGAATTTTCCCATGTAGTTTATCATGCCATTAAATCTCTGCACATCTTTCTTGCATTGCGGCCTCGGCATGTTTTCAATTGCAGACACCTTTTGAGGATCTGGTCTGATGCCTTCACTGCTCAGGATATCTCCAACGAATGTCAGTTCCTTTGCCCCAAGCTGACATTTCTCTTTGTTCAGCTTCAGATTGGCTTTTCTGGTTGCCTCAAGAACATTTCTCAGTCTCATGTCATGTTCAGCTTTTGTGCTACCCCACACAATGATGTCATCCATTGACGTGTCGACTCCTTCCAGGTGTTCATAGATCATGTGTATTGTCTTGTGATACACTTCTGGTGCTGAAGCAATGCCAAACGGCAGTCGCCGGAATCTGTACCTGCCAAATGGGCTGTTGAACGTGCACAGTTTTGAACTTGCTTCGTCCAGCTTCAGTTGCCAAAATCCTGATGAAGCGTCTAGCTTGCTAAAGTACTTCGCTTTTGCAAACTGTGACATTATCTCTTCTCTTGTAGGTAGTTTGAAATGTTCTCTCTTTATTGCTCTATTCAGATCTCTAGGATCCATGCAAACTCTGAGCTTGCCAGTCTTTTTCTCCACAATAACAAGAGAACTCACCCACTCCGTTGGTTCATCGATCTTTTCAATCACTTCCAGGTTTTCCATCCTGTCCAACTCGGCTTTTAGTGGCTTTTGTAGAGCAAATGGTACTTTGCGGCATGGATGAATGACTGGTGTTACACTTTCATTGACTCTGATTGTGTGTTCTCCAGCAAGGCAACCAAGTCCCTGAAATAGGTCACCATATTCCTTCATCAATTCATTATAGTCCATGTCATCATCAGTTTCCACGACGAGCACTCTTTTCACTAGGTTCAGACTCTCACAGGCATGTAACCCTAGTATAGGCTGCACATTCTTCGGCACCACAATGAATGTTACGGTGTGTTCACACCGAACGCGATACGCGCGAGCGAAAACGCCCCAAACGCCCCTAATTTGACGCCTGCACATTCGCACCTCGACGCGTGTCCAACAGAAATCCACCGCGCCTCAAAATTGCATATTTTGACGCGCGTGAACCGGAAATGTGGGAGGGATGTGGGAGGAAGTTGTGCCAGACGGTATCTTTGCTAGATGGCAGCTGTCGAGCTAGCGCTTGAACATGACAGCATGCATAAAAGCAGAACGGTATTTGTACATCAGTGGGAAAATAGCGGTGGCTTGCTAGCTTTTGTGCGGCTTCCCCGGGTCAGTGAAAAATGTAAAAAGAGAAATGAATGAACTTACCAGGTTGCCCGAACTGTTCACATTTCTTCCTCCAAACTCGGTCCTTTATATTCCTGTCTCGGTACACAAAGCAGCTGGTGTCGTACAGCTCCGGGTTGTTTGCTACGGTGTTGATTAGCCTTCCCTCCATTGAACAATGAAGGGTTTTGGCTGAATCTGCCCCTTTGACCTGGTTACAGCCACGTCACCAGGCTCCTGATTGGTTGACGCGGCGCGATTTGACGCTGGAGTTCAAATTTTTCCAACTCGAGCGGTAGAGGCGAAAGACGCGTATGCACAAAATGCAACACAAAAACTCACGCGCGTGGTTTTTTCCGCGAGTCAAACGCGCCAGACGCGGTACACTGACGCGCGTTTCAGGCGTTTTCGCGTTTTCGCGACGCAAATCTGCTTCAGAATTCTCGCCGGACGCGCAATCGCGTGTCAGCACCCTCTTTCCATTGACTTTACATGTAAACCTGACGCTCTGGCCGCCTCTATCGCGTTCGGTGTGAACGCACCGTTAGCGTGTGCTCCTTGTCTTTGTGTGTCACTTTAACCATGCATTTTCCTTTCACAGGTATTTCTGCACCAGAGTATCCACTCACTTTCACCTTTGTTGCATGCATTTTAGGTCTAGGTCTGATTTTCTTGAACTGTGCTTCTGATATGACATTCACTTGAGCTCCAGTATCCAGCTTGACTTTCATGAGTGTGTCATTCACTTTGAGTGTCATTATCCAGTCCTTTTCACCTGTTTTATTGTCTGTCACTGCAGCTACATAGAGTTCCTCTGTGTCTTCTTCATCCACAGTATGGACTGTACTCTGTTTCGGGGTTTGAGCTTTGCACACCTAGCATAATGGTTATTTTTGTTACAATTATTGCATCTTTTCCCATATGCTGGACATGTTTTAGGAGGATGTTGCATTCCGCAGCGACCACAAGTCTTTTCTTTTCTGTCCCTGTTTGCTGACGATTTCAATTGCAGTTTCATTGCAGCAGCAGCACTCTCCTTTTTGACTCTGTGTGTGTTCTTATTCACAGCATCCACTCTGCAGCTGTCACTAAGCAGTTCTTTAGCTCGTGCCCTCACTGTTTCAGCTGCTCTGCACAGTGTTAATGCTTTTTTCAGGTCAAGATTTTCCTCTCTTAGTAGCCTCTCTCTCAGACTGTTATCTGGAATCCCGCACACAAGTCTGTCTTTTATCAAAGAGTCTGTCAGTCCTCCAAATTCACATGTTTTACTCCTGTTCTGCAGCTCTGTGACATACTGATCTATTGTCTCTCCTGTCTTCTGTACACATGTGAAGAATCTGTGCCTCTCAAATGTCACATTTCTCTTAGGTATGCAGTAAGCCTCAAACTTCTCCATTATTTTATTCAGCTTCATTCCGTCACCATCAGGAAACGTGAAGTTATTATAGACTTCCAGTGCCTCATCACCCACTACATGCAAAAACACTGACGCTTGCTTTTTATCACTTGCCTCGTCAAGTCCAATTGCTGACAGGTACAACGTGAAACGTTGCTTAAATCTTCTCCAATTTTCAGCCACATTTCCAGTCAACTGAAGAATCGGTGGTGGGTGTAAGCCGTCCATGCTCACGTAGCTAGGTCTCTTTTTTCTCTCCCTCGGCGAGTTAGCTACACGTTCACTGCTAAGCTGATCCGTCGGTACTGCTATATTGTAGTCCGTTACCTTTCTTCAAGTCCATCTTCTGACACCATGTCTTATTTCTTTATGTTGTTGTGGGTTCTCAAGAATGACACCATTACTTAAAGAGAAGGTATTTTATCGAACTGTGGTTCACATGTAAACAAAGCTTCGCCATTACAGTCTACTCCGAGGTAACTCTCTCTGGGCTCTCTAGCTCCCCCTACAGTCTAGGAGTATAAACAACATAAAACATGATACTAGGCAAATAAGGATTTGCTGTTATCATTACAGTACACACTGTAAAAATTTTGAGAAACACTGATAAGTGTACGTGTGCTTTTGGAAAACATTTAAAGCTGCAGTACAGAATCTTTGAAACAAGCTTAAAACATTTTTAGAATATAAACAGAGCGCTCTACTTCTCTTTACAGCTCCTCACTCCACCAGGGAACCGTTTGGCACTTTCTGATAGTGAGCAAATGTGATGTATGTACTGCAGCAGCATACAGACAACTAGATAGTCCAAAAGTTGGCCTACCTATTACTGGCTGAGGTTTTAATAGAGTTGTGGATGAACCACATAAAATATATCATTAATTTTAATCTCTCCAATCAATGATAATGTTATTTTGGAATGTTGTTAAAGAGGGTCAAAAATGTTTCAACCCAGTTTGTTTTGCAGATTCTGTATAGCAGCTGTAATATAGGGAGAACACAACTTCCAGATTGTGTGAGTAAAATCAGGTTTTGTCTCTTTGTCAGTTTAAGAGCTTCTGTTTTGCCTCTCAGTTGTCTGTTTTCTTACCTGGTTCTTCCTGACCTTGTACTTTCTCCTTACGTTCCCCTCCTTCCTCTCTCCCTCTTTGGACTAACAATCATACACAAATAGCTTTTATTCAATTAGATGAAAATTTACATTAATATGACAAAAATTCTATTAAGATCACTAACACAGCGTTCACAGCGTTGCACGTCCAGATTGAAACAGCCGAAAACGCTTACGTGCCAGTACAACACATACATTAAACGCAAGAAGATTCGACCTGCCTCATTTCTGTCTGCTGCTTATTAACTTTCTGGTGTTCTGACAAACCATCCTACTTTGGCAAAACGTCCTACCGTAAGTAGTTTATGCACATTTCTACTGTCACAGAGTAATTCCAGCACAAATTTAAGTTGGTATGACAGTTTGCCACTTAATTTTACCTATTAAGTATGCTTGTAGGTAGAGCTGGGAGATATAAGATTTTTTTTCATATCACGATATGTTTTTTTCATTTCAGGCGATAACGATATATATCACGATATAAGCCAAATAACTATATTTGTAAGATTTAAATGAGCCGTTGCTCACAAGTAAAATGTGAAATAATTAGGAGCTTGTTTTAATTTAAATATTTTTTTCCCTTAATAAGTTGAACAGGGTAGATGCACAATTTACAGTGCGCGCTACTTTGTTTTTTGTCAGACTTGGAATAGCCGAAATACCTTCACACTACAGAACTTCTACGGCCCTTCCGTTCGACAATCTCTCCGGCATTGGAACCATCATCGTTTTTTTTCTTCGCTACCCTTTGCTCACGCTCTTGGTTGATTTTTCTCTAGTCGGCAAACTCATTTCCTTCATTACCTGGGCAGCCCGGCTGCAAAAGCAAATACACATGTGCACCTTGGCACTTGTGCTGTACGTAACAAGTCACGTGACGTGACGCTGCGGCTGTGATTGGTTCGGCTCTGTGCTACTTAGTTTGGATTGGCTGTTCTTTTTTTTTTTTTTTTAAGATGACAAGAGAGATGAGGCCTATCGCAATAGGTTAATTTTTCTATCGAGAAAAAGTTATTTCACAATACATATCGTTATCGTTCTATCGCCCAGCTCTACTTGTAGGTAACATTCACAAAGGTATCATGGTTTGGTTTTACCCATCAGAGTATGTTTCTAGCAGTTATTGACAAAGGTAGGATGGTTCACCACTGAATTTTAGCTTTTAAAGTATGCTTGTGGCTAGGGCTGTTCAATATGACCAAAATCTCATATCCCGATATAAGAATTCTATCGCCCCGATAACGATATAAATCATAAAAATTTAACATTTTCTGTAATTCTGTGAATCTCGGGCAGCTCGACTTGCGGGAATTGCTTCCATCTGCGCGTCATGTAGCTGGAGTTGAGTGTTTTAACCGATGCATGAAACGATAAATTTTTAGACATAAGTTGTAATAGCCGCCGTTTTCTTTGTGAGTATTTATTATACGGCGTGCTGCAGGGAAAAGCGTTTGAGTCTAAGGTTTATATTTTAGCACCTGGCGGCTCTTTTACTCTTTTTACTCTTTTACTTCTGTCTGATCCGTAAATAATTTGCTCTTTCTCGTGATTCAGTTTATTTTGAAAAGTCTCAGCAGGATCTTGAGCTTTATTGTGAAAGGTTTATGTGGTACATACACAAGCGGACACGCGATGGTTCTACCGTCGTTGTGCTGACCACAACGCACAAAAACAGGCGCTTATCCATCGTAGTGTGGTTATATTAAATATAAGAGAAAAGAGAGAACTTTAAGAAATTAATATAGCCGCTACAGTGACCATCAAAACGGTGAAAAAATATTGCCGTAAACAGTTTATTTTGCGACACCACAAAACAAGCGACAGCGTAAAATAAAACGATAAACGTTTTTATATCGTCATCCGATATATATCGTTATATCGAACAGCCCTACTTGTAGCTCAGATTAACAAATGTAGGATGGTTTGGCGCATGTGCAGAAACAAAGGTAGGATGGTATGTCAGGTAGGATTGATACCCAGAACACCGGCTCTTTGAAATGTGTCAGCAAAATGTTGAGGAAAAGGACAGAGTTTTTAAACTCTTTTTGGACTAACAATGAGGTGGACTTGTTGCTGTGAGTAACACAAAACGAAAAAGTTGCTAAAGTGATTGAGAGTTAAATAATTTCAAGAAATCTGGAGCATGTACAGACTGATATTAATCTTTGATAGGACTGTCAAAATTGAAAGCAAACAAAACAACTGCTGCGTCTCAGTTTGCACCGGATGCCAAAATGGAGAGAAACGATGCATTTTCAAACAAAAACGCGTTTAGTGTTAACATAGCCTCAGGCTACACTCACACTATTCAGCTGTTGTTTCCACTTCAATGTAGTCCACGTCTATTCCATTAAAATATGCTCTACAAGTGTCAGTCCGTACTAAACACACTAATCTGGCTAAGTGTGTTTTGCTCTTCCACAAAACCATCTTCACTGTGTCTCTTTCTTCTCTCTGTACTAAAACTAGAACCTCTGTTGTAGCAGCTTTTGACATTCTCTACTTTAAACACTCTTCTTCCCGTGTTGGGTGATTCTCTGCGTTCTTCCTCCTCTTCTTACTTCAATGTCAGGGGTAGACTGCCTGAGATATGTTTTTCCACTGACTAGGGGATTATTCTGCACCTGCAGTTGAGATTGAGACGGACAGAACCGATATTACGTATTGGTCCAATATTCCAATACCTAAATTACTCAATCGGTTATCAAAAAGAAATTCAAAATTGAATCCGATCCTTTAAATATCACAAAAGCACTTCACAAAAACTTGTGATATAGCGTAACCTAACTCATAACCATAGCACGTCGGAGCAGCATGCGTCACGTGATAGAGCGGCTGTGGCGTAGAAGAGCTGTCGGTGGTCTGGTGTAGGGCTGGGCAAAACGATTATTTTCCTAATCAATGGATCTAGTGATTAATTTTTCAATGCATCGATTAATCTAACGATTAATTTTTCAATTCGATTCGATTGACAATATTTTCCCCCATTATTTGACTTGTATGGCAATTTCACATTTACTAATTTTATGTATATCAATGAAAAACACAAATTTCTTCATTTGAAGACCTTTTAATAAAAAAAATAGCAAAATAAAGTTGTAGAGGTCGTACAATCAATACAATAGAGATAGCATTTAACAAGAAATGAATGCAAAGATATATAAAATTAAGGAAAAGTTAACAAAAAATTTCAAATAAATAGCAACAATGGTGTCTTTAAACAAAATGTAACATTCACTTTTCTTTCTGCCAAAAAGTGCTCTTCATTCACAAAACCCACAATGACATTGTACTACAATCTTCTGTTTTTAACAAAAAATATAAACAAAGGAAATTATAGCAAAAAATTAATAATATACAAACAGCAGCAATGGCGTCTTTTAACAAATAATGAAATGTATAGTTACCTCTAAGTAGGACTCTGTGACCAGACTTGTCCAAGCATCAGTGGTAAGGGAGATTTTGGATGTGGCTTTTTTTAGTTCATTCCTTAGTTTCTCCACTGAAGTTCATACTTTCTCTCCATCATGCTTGTAAAATGACGAGTGTAACCTGTTTGGAAAGTGGTCAGCATTTATTTGAATCCTTACCCCTCAACCACAGCAAGTGGTCTCATGTCTTTTAAAATCATAGATAAGATGCTCTCGGTAAGTACAGCCACCTCCTGGGGGTGCATGGTGTACTTCTTCTCTGACAGTAGTCCTCCAGACTTTTCTGTTTGTTCCTGAAATCATGAATCACACACAGATGAATTTGAATAATTACAAAATATTTATATGGAAAGCATAATATCAAAATAATTTGATGAGGATCTGGTTGACATACATACATACATACATACATACATACATACACGCACTTATGCCTTGTGCTTTCATAGCATAACAATAAGAAAGTAATGATAATCCCCAATGTTGAACATATGATATGCAGCAATCGTGATGGCTGCAAAACATAACGTCAAAAATAACGTTTAAACAGCCATAGCTTATGGCACCTTTACTGGTGCACCACTTTCTAGTCATTAGATGGCATAACTTCGTCCTATAAGACCAAGCTGGAGAAGCATTACGTATAAAAACAGCGTTCAAATAGGATGAAAGACATTAAATTTGACAAATCAAGGGTCCTGGCGTTCCATAGTTTGTTGTCATTTCGCTTTTGCAAGCACTTTAACAATGTTGTAATAGTGTCCACGACGGCTACATTTAGCAGGTGGTGCGTTATCCTTGTTAACATTTTTCCTGCGTCCAATTCGCTGTCTAACATTTTCGTCTTTCGCCGATTCTGATGATCAGCCTGCGCGCATTCCGACTCATTTTGCCAGCATGGGCCACAAACAAAAAACAAAAAAAACCCAACTAAACAGCAGCTGCTATATGTTACTGCTAAGCAGCTTAAATTAGTTTTGCATATATGAAGGGTTGGGTGTTTAACTCTGTGTCTATGAGTGAGTGTATGTCTCACTCATGGGGGGGGGGGGTCTGGATGGATTAACGGGTAAAAACCAGCGTTATTAAAAAAGTTACGAAAACTTACGGTGGTTTGTCCTTTGCAGAAGCCGTTGTTTGAGGTGCTGGTGCATAGCCGTCGTGCTTTTATTTCCACCTCACAAAGCCGGCAAACGACTGAATCACTTCCTTTTCATTTAAAATATCCCCATACTGTAGAACTGCGTGTTCGGGTGGAGTAGGTTAAGTCGACTGCGCCTGCCTAAATCATGTTGCCGCTACTCGCTGCCGCCATGTCTTTTTTTGAAAGTGACGACGCATGGACGCAGATTTTTTACGTCGACGTAAAATACATCGACGCGTTGTCCCAGACCTAGTCTGGTGGAGCATTTGCGGCATCGCTATGAAACCAGCATTTTATCTCCAAGAAAGCTGTCCCGGAGAAAGAAAGAAAGCTTCACAACCGATATATGGAGCGACTGCCTCTTCTTCTCTCCCCCTCCCTCTCCTGTTGCTACTTCCATCATGAAACTGATTGATTATCAGCTGATTGCTTTTCTGTCGTAGTCTTGGATCCTGGACCCGACCTCACGCATGCAAAACCAGTGTGCTGTGCTGTGCAGTTTCTCAACAATGACGTGCATTTTTGGAGATATGTTCGGCAAATAAACAAAAATGTCATATTGCCTGAAATGTCATCACTAAAAACACTATGTCGAAAATCAAGCCTTTTATCATCACAGTCTTGGTCTGCCAATAAACAATAAAAAATGTATTTTTCTCTCAGACGTGAATGTCGACGTGCAGAGAGAAAATGGAAAGAAAACAAGCTCCAGGTGTCTTTGGGCATCCTGCGTGACTGCTTAACAAAATATCAAAAAACGGTTAAAGCTGCAAACTCTGCTTTCCCATCTGGTGTAATTTCTACCAACTTTTATAAGCCCCAAGTTCTTTTTTAATATTTTTAATTCTGTGAATAACCCCTGTGCCACTGTTCCTATGGAGGCTTCCTTTGCACTTTGTGAAAACTTTTTGAATCACTTCATTAAAAAAATCTCAACCTTACGAACACTATATTCAGTGTTAGACCTAGATCCACCTTGTAAATGCTCGGCTGTTTTTCAGCAGTTTGAGCCTTTGACCTTTTCTGCACTGAAGGAAGTAATTGATCACTTAAGACCGTCTAATTCCCCCTGGAAAAATCGCTAGCCCCTGGACATCGGGCTAGCGATTTTGCGAGCCCTCATACAACTGGTGAACACTAAAGTGAGGAAATAATATTACAATTACTAATGTGATATGATTTATAAGAAAAGAAATGTGGCACTACAACATGAATAACACAGCGCTGGTAAAAACACACAGAAATTAACAACTGCAAGATTAAGTCTGCATGGCCCACAAGCTCATGCGAACCTAGGATGCCGCTGTCATCTTCCTGGTTCTGGAAAAGCATACATACATCCACCCTTTCCTTGTCTGCTTGGAGTAGGTGCAATCTGCGTATCACTGTCAAGTCAGTGAACCATTTGTCCCCATTATCAGTCCAGTCAATCCCTATTGTAATGTGGAGAAGCTCACTTTAAGATCATTTTCCAGCAACACTGTTGTATAGCACTTTTAATTCAAATCATGCAGGCCTGCTTAACGGACAGCAGATTCTCAAACAAAACTCTCAGTGCACTCTTCAAACGTGAAAAGAAAAAAGAAAAGAACATACTACAAAAATATAAAAATACAAAAGTCTAGTTGTAGGACTTGCCAAAGCATACTCGTCTCCTTAAACTGATAAATCAAACCAAAAACCTATTGACAGGTTCCACTTGGTAAAAAAAAAAAAATGTAGCTGCCAAATAAATCCCCAAAACATTCATCCACCAGCCACACACATTTCACACAACCCTAGTGTCCTATTAGATTATAAGTTTCTTCCCATGTAACCAGGTGTATGTCATAGTAAAGCCTCCCCTGCACATTTGAATTTGAATATATTTATTTAAAAGGGACAGTGCAGTTTGACATAGTCCAAGTACAAAACATGAAACTGATGTAACGCACATAAGTTTATAGCTATTGCTAATTTTCAACAATTGTCGCTTTTTCGGCTTACGATAAGATAAGATAAGACTTTATTGATCCCACGACGGGGAAATTTTTGCCTCACCTCAGCTCAGGTACAGATATCAGAAGGAAATACAAAAATACAAATAAGTACAATCAATGAAAAAAGTAAGATAATACACTATATACAATGGTAGCATAAACAGTATGTGATTGTGGATATGGTTGGAAATATGGAAGACATAAACTATATCGCTTGATATAGCTATTGTACCACTACTATTCCTATTTATAGACATGTACACACACTCATGTACACACTAAATATACATATGTATACATATACATACATATATACCTGCACATGTCCATACACATGGAAGGTCCATTATGCATGAAGTGGTGACCGTGGATGTTCACAGTGTCCAGTGACTTATGACATCGTGATTGAGGAGTTATAGAGTCTAACTGCTGTTGGGATGAATGATCTGCGAAAGCGCTCCTTCCTGCACTGAGGGTGTTTCAGTCTCTGACTAAAGGAGCTGCTCAGCCCACTCACATACTCATGCAGTGGGTGATGTGGGTTGTTCATGATGGATGTCAGCTTTACTAACATCCTCCTCTTGCCAGCCACCTCCACAGACTCCAGGGGACATCCCAGCACGGAGTTAGACCTCTGCACCAGTTTGTCAATCCTGCTCCTGTCCCTGTCCGTGTATCCACTCTCCCAGCAGGCCACTGCATAGAAAAGGGCAGATGCTACTACAGTGTCATAGAATATCCTTAACAGTGTCCTGCAGACTCCGAAGGACCTCAGTCTCCGCAGCAGGTGGAGTCGACTCTGGCCCTTCTTATACAGGATGTCTGAGTTTGTAGTCCAGTCCAGTTTATTGTTGAGGTGAACACCCAGGTACTTATAAGAGTCCACTATCTCAATGTCTTTCCCTTTGTCTTGCCGGTGTTGATTTGGAGTACGTACAATTACTTACAATCCAAATAAATACATTTTACCATAAAACATACATTTTCATAAAACCAAAATACATCGTAAATACAACTACAACTAATAGACAATAAATAAAAATAAAATCATTAGTTAAAATGACTAAATCGGATTTACCTTTAACCAAACTTTAACATTCAATGGAAAGGATCTGATGTCTGTAATCAATTTGATTTTGGTTGGACGTGTGTTCCACAGATTGCAAGCCTTTATGGAAAATGCCGACTGACCAAATTTAGATCTGCGATATATCTTGCAGTTTCCGTTCACCATGCTTCTAGTAATAGGATTACTAGCTTGTCTCTGGATGTATCTATTAAGACACTGGGGCCATCTTATTTATACATATAAGCTCCTAAGACCCGAACTCTTCCACGACATGCATTTTTAACTTTGATATTTGGGCATATTGGGGCCCGATGAATGTAAAAGCAAAGAATTTCCAGATATGTTTTTTTTACCTTATCTTTGTTTGCCAGGGCTGCACGATTTTGCATAAAATGAGAATCACGATTTTTTTGCTTAGAATTGAGATCACGATTCTCTCACGATTTTCTTTTCCAATATAAATATTTATTGCACTTATTAACTGCACATCAAATTCGTAACAGTTGAGACTGAACATAAAACCATTAAATGTCTCACTTGTCTACTCTTACGTACAAACCTTAAAATACTTCTAACAATAACATTTTGAACAGTATTCTTTCCGTTTGTAAGGTGATGAGAGAGGTAAGTAATAGTGATGTTTCTTAAAATGTAAACCACAATTATTAACAAAATATAACGCTTAGTTCGGCTAGACCATAAGTCTGTCGTTGTTGTGAAATGTTGTACTGCTTGTAATTCCGTCTCCACCCTTGCCCAACACTGCGTGTATAGATCAGGTAGTGCAACATTTGAAAAATAGTTGCAGGACGGCACTGTGTAGTGTTTGTTTAGGGTGTTGATCATTTTCCTAAATCCCTCGTTTTGCACAGTGTTGATGGGAGACATATCTTTAGCCAGGTGATAAGGGATTGTTGGGTCTAAACTCAGACCCCGCTGTATCCAGGACTTATTCCCATGAAAGAAAAACAAGGCAACAGCGATCGATCGATTTTACTTGCACAAGGGAGGCCTTTGGTCAAGAACCAGCTCTTGGAGCTCACGCTCCTAACCTGTCTCCAGCCCAAAGTCCTTCAAAGAGCAGCTTCCCTCGCCGCTATTTATTGACAAACTGTTACAGTTCACACAATAGTTTACAACACGTACCTCCCCTCTTAACCCCCCTTGGTTACAAAGACGAGGCACTGTGTGTGTGTGTGTGTGTGTGTGTGTGTGTGTGTGTGTGTGTGTGTGTGTGTGTGTGTGAAAGAGAGACCTCCTGCTTACATCAGGAGCTTACATCAAACAGACGTTCCAGATAGGATGTGTCTGTAATCAAACCTACAGCCCCTCACCCAAAAACTCAAGAATCTGGGGAGGGGGACTGTCGAATTGCTTTCATCCCACAGTTAAACAATGTAGAAATGGATGGTAAGCATAAAAATGACAAACATTTAACAATTCACTCTAACCTGTTTTGTGATTTTTTTATGCTCCAATTTATTCCTATGTAGTATATTCTTAGCCATGCACCTCTTGCTTGACAATTTCAGCACAGGCGTCATTTACACACAGGCTTCTGTCATAACATTCATTTCTGTCAATTCATATTGTTGTAAGAGTACATAATTAACAAATGTATCAGAAATCATCTTAGTTCACATTGATCTTATACATGGTAAAATGCATCCTATACATAAGCAAATCAGTATCAATAGTCCGAAAACAGGAATTAATATTTTAAAAAGAAAATGCCACCAAAGACCAGACATTAACCACGTTATCCCGCCTTGTGGTGCATCTACTCCTGTCGCGCGATTCATTATGTATTCCTGCAAGTAAACAACTAAATGTAACAGTCAAACAAGAAGAATCAACATACTCAAAAATCATATGTCACTACAATCCAACTGTATACAGACATAGACATTCAAACACATCAGTTGACTTTATCTTTTGTCCATGTGGCTCTCAGCTAACTTCAAAGCTGTAGTCTGGTCAACACCCTTCTTTATGACTCCTATCAATCCCCCAAACCTTCTCACTGTGGGCATCCTGTGGGGGTTAGAGTCAACTGGTAAATTATCCGCATTTACAACTCTTCTCCTGTCCTGTTGTCACCGCAGAAAAAGCTTTGTAAAGGAAATTGGATCAAGGTGTTTTGATCTTCTTGGCTCAAAGCCTCAACCAGCTTACAGAAGTGTTCATGATGTAAATGTAGACAAAATGCTTCTCTGTTTGCATCCTTCTTGCAGAGGACACAAATTCCATGGTAAATCTCCAACTTGGACTAATCCATTGCCCTTCATACACATAGGCAACTGGCCTATTTCCAGTTTATTTAGCTGTTCAATGTCCTGCAGCGAGTCAGATACTTTGAGTCAGACTGGCAGGTCTGTCGTACCAGAGCAGTTCACCTTCCCAGCTACTGGTGAATCAACCGTCCATTCAGGTTCAGAAGTTGAAAAGTTGGCAGTGTTCCAAGTATGTTTACTTCTGGATGTGTTGCCAAGGCAACCAAACAAACTGTCTCAGTGATGCTATATGGCCACAGTCCAGAAGAATGTGTAGCCAGTGGCATCACAAGCATAACCATTGGTCTCGTTCTTTATGTGAGTGGTTGTGTTCACAAACTGCCACCAGTAGTTGTTGAAAACCCCATGCGGGTACTGGGTGTGATTTGCTCTGTCCCAGTGCGCTCCTGTCATCCCACTCTGGGTCCACAGGCATAAGAAGGAGCACAGCACATTCCCAGCCATCTAAGTTGGGTTCAGGATCCATTGGTTTCTTCACCAGGATTGAGATGAGAGGTCCTAGAGATATACTCCCCCCTTTGTACCCTGGCCTTTTCACCATCACCCAGAGTCGGCCAGGAAGTGTGTTACCTTCTTGCAGTGCGCTTGATGTATCCAAGTGTTCCTTTCAGCGATCTTCACTGCTGTGGTCGTCGTCAGCAGCATCCGATATGGACCTTCCCACCGTGGACTGGACCCGCACTTCCTCTCCATGGCCTTGTCAACATCCAATCTCCAGACTTCAGACTCTGCTCCTGCAGAGAAACAGAATCATCTGGCAGATCATTTGTTCTCAAGACTTCTTTACTTTTAAACATTTTAAGCATCTAATCTGCTCTCTCTTCTGCTTTTCTATCATCACTGCAGAAGACTAGAACTCTAAATGGTCTAACATATATAATCTCAACGAGTCAGACCATTCTCTGTTGGAGTAATCCTCATGTACATTCATATACATCTTAACTAATTCTACACAGTTTAACCATGTCCTGCGTGTCTCTCTAAGTCTTAACTTTACTGTTCTATTAGTTCTCTCTATCAACCCTGCACTTTGTGGGTGATATAAACAATGATGTTTTTAGTGTTATCCCTAGATGTTGTGCCATAATCTAATCACTTCATTTTCAAAGTGTGGACCATTATCACTATAAATGGTCTTGGGAATCCCATGTTCCAAATGATATTCTTACATATTGACATTTAACATTTAACAATTCACTCTTACAGTGATAGCCTCCATAATTTCTTTGTGCCTGGGGGAGTTTGACAGGTATGGGGAAGCACTGTATAAGGTTCCCGTTATTGATGCTTGGGTGGTTGACCCGGATGGATTCTCTCCTGTCACTTTCTTGACCTTTACAGCTTCGTCATATTGCACTTTATGGTGACGTTTAAGGTGGTAATACAAATCCGTAGTGTTAGCTTTGCGGTGATGCTACTATGGCAAAACACAGCTTGCAAATTATATTTTTTTGACTCTCATCATCTTCTTTTAACCAAAAAACTTCCACACAGAGGAACGAGAACCTTTTCTTGAAATTAATGTTACAGGGGGGGTTGTCATTCTCACTGCCATCAGCGAGCTTTTCCTCTGCACTCATTGTGTTTTCTCTCCTCCGGCAGTTTCTCTCAGGTGCTCTCCGTTGTTTTTTCCCTGCCAGCTGGCTTCTGTATCACGTGGTATAAGGCTCCGCCCTTGTCATTTGTTGAGCATGAAGAGTGAGCGCTTGTTTTCATGCAGATTATGTCCCGGATCAAAATGCGGTACAATCGTCATCTTTTTTTTTTCTCCTTACATCGTTGTCATTTGGAAATGAGATCGCACATAAGTATGAATTGAGATCGTGATTTTCTAGCATTTAATTGTGCAGCCCTAAATGATGCCATCGAACAGATTTGACACAGGACACAGACCTTCAAAATAAAACAGGAAACATGAGATTCAGACATGACAATACAAACTTGGTAACATAAGACACGCAGCACGAAACACAAAGGGTGAGAGAAACTTAAATACAGGGGAAGAAAATAAAAGGGAAATCTAATAACCAAATGAACTTCGCTGACCTAAAGAACTTAAACATAAACCATAAAAATCAAAAATGAACTAGAACTCAAAACCCTGGGTCCAAAGACCCAGGAACGTGACAAATGCATAAATAACTGAGCTGCTCAAGCAGGTATATAGTGCTGAATTAACTCAAAACAATTCAGATTAGCCTTGACCGTCTTAGCAATCTTCTTTACATGCTTACATGAAAGAAGATTACATGACTGGTCGGTCAGCACATCAGGGCTGGTCTGCCTCCCACTTTGGACCCCCACCAATTTGCCTACAGGACAAATCGATCCACCGAGGACGCTATCACCATAGCGCTCCACACTGCGCTGAATCACCTGGAGCACCGAGGAAGCTATGTGAGAATGCTCTTCCTGGACTTCAGCTCAGCATTCAATCATATCATCCCAGAGATCCTGGTCCAGAAACTGTCTCACCACCCCCATCTGCCTCTGGATCAAGGACTTCCTGACAAATAGACCACAGTCTGTCAGACTCGGCCCCCACCTGTCCAGCACCGTCACACTCAGCACCGGGTCTCCACAAGGATGTGTTCTGAGTCCTCTCCTGTTTACGCTCTACACATCCGACTGCTCCCCTACCCATCTCTCAAACACCATCATAAAGTTCGCGGATGACACCACAGTGGTTGGACTCATCTCAAGGGGGGATAAGTCGGACTACAGAGATGAGGTCAACAGAGTGACTGAGTGGTGTTCAGTTAATAACCTCCAACTGAACACCACGAAAACTAAAGAACTTATCTTGGACTTCAGGAAGGGCAGAGCAGACCCGGCCCCTCTGTACATTCACGGGAACTGTGTGGAGAGGGTGCACTCCATAAGGGTTCTGGGCGTGCAGATCTCTGATGATCTCTCCTGGACTGCGAATACCACGGCGGTGGTAAAAAAAAAAAAAAAAGGCCCAGCAGCATCTCCACTTTCTGAGAGTGCTCAGGAGGAACAACCTGGAGGAGAGGATGCTGGTGACATTCTACAGAGCCACCATAGAGAGCATCCTAACGTACGGCATAACAACATGGTATGCAGGGTGCTCAGCTGCAGACAGGAAAGCACTGCAGAGGGTCATCAACACAGCCCAGAAGATCACTGGCTGCTCTCTGCCCAGCCTGGAGGTCATTGCAAACTCTCGGTACCTCAGCAGAGCTGGCAATATCATCAAGGACCATTCTCACCCCAGCAATCAACTGTTTGAACTATTACCGTCAGGCCGACGGTACAGGTCACATAAAACCAGGACAAACAGATTCAGGGATAGCTTCTTTCTCCAGAGCTATCACCGTAGTAAATAAGCGCAAAAACAATTGAACCTGCTTAGCTATACCATACTGTCACTGTCATTATATTATGCTGCTATTCATACTGTCATTATATTATTGCTGCTATCCTGTATATATCGTACTTACTATTGTTTGAGTACTTACGATTGTTTTATTGTACCTTTTATATTTTACATTTATATTTATTATTGCATTTTGCACCAAGGGAGTGGCACTCCAATTTCGTTGTACCCTGTACAATGACAATAAAGGCTATTCTATTCTATTCTCTTCTATTCTATTCAATAGTTGTCCAATTTAAGACGTAAATCAACAATTATTCCTAAAAACTTAAAATCTTTGGCCTTCTTCTTTCCTTAACTAGATTTTAAACTCACCATTTATCTGATCATCAGGAACAAGAAACTAAGAATCTGTTAGTCTCACTCATTTAAACCCTCTGCTGCATTCTGTTCACCCCTGCTATCATTCAATCATCTTTCCTAATATAATATTAGTCCACTAGTTCATATATCGTTTCTTATCTCACTAAGTGAACCGAACAAGGTGATAAAATCAGAAACACAGGCTTAAAATACCATCTGCTATTCATGAGCTTCATTGCATGTGTGTGTATGTGTTAGTAGGATTAAAACATTCTGTGCTTATGTATGTCGTTTTAATTACTTTCCCCTTTTTCTGAAACATGTTGTAGGAGGCTGAGTTTATACTGCTACCATTGAGACTGATTGGGACTCCGTCTTTGTGGATCTATGGAAGTCCATATATACAGGGTGTAGCATCCCCTGGGTAAAGGCAGGGATATGGAGGGGGGTCAGTGGTTTTTCCCTTTCAAGTTGTTGTAGGCAACTGATGACTTTCTATTTGTAGTTGCTTCTGGGGTTTCACCTTGAAGCTTCATAGGTATTGTTGTCACTGAGGAGTTTAGTCATGTTTATTTGCTGTGCTTCTTTTTGTCAGGAATAAAATACAAATATACACTTTTTGTGTCCCAGCTGAGTAACAGGAGGAGAAGAGTCTGGTGGTGCAGCAGAAGAACAATTTCAGCCATTTGGACTCAGCTCAGCCACTACAGAGAAAACAATGACTTCAACACAAAAAGTGAGAAAAACATCACAGTTACACTGTTATTGAAACTGTGTGCACAGCTGGTTGGTTTTTAAAAACCCATTAACAGCAGCTTTATCTTTTCCATCCTGGGCTCCTCCATATATACAGAATCTACATTCACAACCACAAAACCACAGAAGTTACAAGAAAATACAAAGATCATATTTTCTCTACACACATTGAAACAACAATATCATCAGTTGAATTAAAAAAAAATTCTGAAGTAAAATAGTTTCTCTACTGATCAATATTTCTTCAATAATGTCATTTTCATTACAACTCTCATTGTAGCACATCATTGTAATGTGATACTATCACCAGAAGGTGATGGTAACACACTTACAATGTGTTTGTCTACATGTTTGATTCCACCAATGGAGGGAGTTTCAGTTTGTTCCACGACTGCATTTCACTCACTGTCTCTATAGTGGAGATATCAAAGATCGGCCCGGCTGTGGCACTGATTCAACCTTTGAGCACTACGGTCACCCCGGTGTGTCGGCCAGAACACCACTTGAGGCCAAATTGTCCCAGAGCGGGAAAGAAGAAGGGAGCTTGAGGTTCAGTTTGCGGCACTTTATTGTCGCCACTCAATTCCTGGGGCTGTAAACACAGCAGGTGTACATAGGTGTGTATGTGTGTGGGTGTGTGGTTTCCTACAAAGAAATAAACAAACAGACTACTTCCGGTAGTTGTACAAAATAAAAGCTTCCCGATTATAACCAGCCGTAATGCTCTTATTGTGAAGGGCAAGTGGGAACACCATACTTCCGGTCAAACTACGATCGCTATAGGGCTTTGGAGCGTGATGTCACAGGGGTGGGCGTGGAAAGGTTTTTGGCCCGATCCGCCATTTTCGGGGTCTAGCGCAAGTGAAAAGGGGGCGTAGGCACACACAACAGCCATGGTTCGTATTTACTGTGTGGTCGGCTGCAATGTTCGATCGCACAACCGGCAAGAGAATAAGCTTGAAAAGGGTTTATCTTTTCATTCTTTCCCAACCTGGAAGCAACATGAGGCAGCTCGTGTATCGATGTTACCAAACGAAGGCGTCTAGCCTGGATAGCAGCTGTGAGACGAGCTGATATCCAGTTCTCTTCCATCTCCAAATATATGTTGGTGCTCCAGACATTTTCATTCCGGTAAGTTCTAAATATGTTCGTATCACTCTTTATAGCCTATTAGTTTTATTTGAGGTCATAGCAAATTAGAACAAACATCCTACTGAGTGATTTTGCAGAACTACCGTCTCTTTATAGAGTTTCTAATTATTTGGCATTACTGCAGCAAGCCAGCCTATGAAATGGATGAAACACATCGTGACTGGGTTCCAGCGCTACATCAGGGACCAAACATACCACCACACCAATCAGATTACTTCTTCCATGTGAGGGTGAAGAGGTGACCCTTCTGGATAAGATGGTGAAGGTTTGCTGCGTTTGTTGAACAGTGTTATAGTAAAACCAGGGAAAATGAAACTTGCTCCTGTTAAATATTCTTAAGTCTTTTGCTGTATAAATAGTGGGTTGTTTTTTTTTTTTCAAAAGATACAGTAAATAATGTTAGTAGTGTGTGATATCATGTAAACACTGTCATGATTTTATGTAAACATTTTGTCTTTTATAAACTAGAAATGACATGGATTCTACATTGTAACTGATGTGATGTTCTATAAAGTGGTTTTAATAATAAAAAAGAGGCAAAAATTAGTTTGTTTCTTTATTCAATTTTTGAACAGTGGTGCTCAATCAGTACATATTCAGTAAATGCAAATTATTTACATGGCATTGCACTTCAGGCATAAATCTAGACCCCTAGATAAAACATTATGGCATTATAGCAGTGACAACTCCTCCACAGTAGCAGGTGGGATTTTTCTTTTTTGAGGACGGCTCCTTTTAACTTTCAATACGGATGGTGTGTTTATGTTTTGATCAAGAGCCTTTTTTTGGGCAGCTGAAGAGGAGAAGTCTATCTTATGGCCAACCATCTTGGTCACATTACCCAGAAAAAACCAGTATGCAGGTTCATCTGTAACAGACCTTGTGCCATGGATCAACACTGTTGCTTCTACATTAAACAGAAGAGCAGCGACATGGCTGCAGGTCTCCACGACTCCGGCCATACAGGTGCAGTGGGCGGCTTCAACCTTCCCTGTGATGCTCACAGTCAGCCATGGCTGCAATGCTGTTCATTCAGTCTTTGAGAGTGCAGCACCTGAAACACACACAGACAAAGTTAATTTAAAGACAAAAACTAATGAGCCAAGACCGACATAAATGTGTTTTTATCTACTTTATCATAAATGTGACAGTGTTTAGAAAGTTATCACATACATGTAATTTTTCATTTCTTTATGTGTCCATCTATAAAACGCTGCATTTTATAGGGTAAATCTGCCTGTTTTCTGTCAGAAACCTGCCTGCAGAAAATGAACCTAAAGTATGTAATGCAAGAATGTAATTGCTTTAGAGATGGAGAAAGCATAAACTGACAATTATGAATCACTTAATATGATAAGGAGTTCTGCAGGTCATTAATCAATGTATAAAATTAAAATGAAATGTATTTTTAGTGACACAGGACACAAACACAGAAGCAAGATGTATATTTAAATTATTTATAATAAATATGAATAAATCATTGCAATTTCTTTAACCATAAAGAATAACTAAATCCTTCAGGACAAGGTCTCATCAATGCACTGAACTCACTATGTTATCCACCTGACAGCCTCCACCTGTTCTCACTGTAATTTCCCCTTATGAATGAATTTATGCTGCACTAATCTGAATGTTTGGGGGAAAATCAAACGCATTTCACACGCAGTACTCGAGCTGACTTACCTTTGTTTGAATGACGACTTGTACTCGCTGACTGCACAGATAAGGTACGAAAATATGTGAGGCTATGTCAGTAGCGGTTGGTCTTCAGGGTTTCTACTCCACGGCCGTGTTTCATATGGGTCCACATTTCCAATGCACGCTATTTTTTTTTAAGTACCGCTGCTTCACCTCTGGACGCAATCGGTCTCTATACCGTCCGTTTTCTTTGAAGCTGCTTTTAAGCATGATTCTTGTCGATGTCGTTCCAATACAGTGTCTCTTTTGATTCGTAGACCCCGAAAATGGCGCCGCGCTCCGCGGCGTGACGTCAACTCCAAAGCCCTATTTTATTAATCCTAGTACCTAATTGTTGCTACAAACGCTGCTACTTTAAAGTAAACAATCACAAGCATCACATACAACATATAGAGAAGGTTTGATAACACAGGAATGACGTTATGGACATACGAGCGGCCGTGCGTCAACAAAGCTAAACCAGGATAAGCTAACGACATAGGTTAGCATATGAAATGAGGGTGAACTCACGCGTTGCGTGCGTGGCCTGCCGCTCCGACTACGGACTACATTAGCTCCTAAATGGTAAACAGACTACAGTACTGACACAAACAAAGGCAAGATACAACACAGGTCAATACTCACTTGTCATTTACGCACACATAACATTCCCCAGGAATCAGCGCAACCCCTCCAGACCAACACTGCTCATCCGCCATTAAACTGCCCACCGTACTAACCGGATGATGTCACTAGAAGGTGGGCTGGCCCAAAACTGACAGAAGACTGAATATTAAATGAACTTATATAAGCTTTTAAACTAAATATAAACTAAACTAGTAAACTATTCTATGAACTTTGGGGCCTTTTATACAGCCGCCCCCAAATGTATATAAGACATTTGCTCATCAATAAGGCAACAAAGTTCTAGGGTTGTGGTGAGTTTGACGCAGAGCTGTCCTCATCTTCTCCAGAGGGCAGCGCAGGGAGGACAACCAGTCTGGCAACCGGCCGAGTGTAGACTCTCTCCTTCACCTTCACGTCAACCGACCTGATGCGTCCATCAGGGCTGGGATGAGTTTTAATCACCCTCCCCACAGGCCAGAGAGCCCTGGGAAGCTGTGAATCAGCGATCATCACCACAGAGTCCTCAGCCAAATCAGCTGCTGTCGATTGCCACTTCTGGCGAGTCTGCAGACTGGGAATGTACTGACGGATGAAACGTGACCAGAAATGGTCAGCCAACACCTGGGAATGCTTCCAGCGACGGCGACTGAGGAGCTCATTTCTCTGGGTATACTATCTGAGATAGCGATCCATCCGGCCGCCCCATCAGAAGAACATTGGGAGTCACTGGATCTGCATCTCTGCCATCGGATGACACATACCCCAGTGGTTTACTATTGAGTATTCCCTCTCACCTTGATGAGTACAGTGCGAAGCACTTCTTCTGGAACTGACTGAGCACCAACTGTAGCATAGAGGGCATACTTAACCGACCGAATCTCCCTTTCCAATGCTCCCCCAAAGTGCGGGGCACCTGGAGGATTAAAGCGGAAGCTGATCTTCTGGGGTGCTAGAAGCTGTTGTAGTTCCGGGCACATCTGCAGAAAGGTCTCACGCAGTTCCCTCTCACCTCCCCTGAAGTTGGTCCCCTGGTCCGAAAACAGCTCGGCAGGTGCACCTCTACGAGCGGACAAATCGCGAAGAGCCATCAGGAATGCGTCTGCATCAATGGTGTTAAGAACATCCAAGTGGACTGCCCTGGTGGTAAGGCACTTGAATATGATTCCCCATCTCTTCTCAATACGCTGTCCAACCTTGACCTCAAACGGCCCGAAGCAGTCCATTCCCGTAGAGTAGAAAGCCGGTTTATGTAGACGTAGCCGGGCTTCTGGCAGGTCTGCCATCTTCGGCACTGTAGGTCTAGCTCTCCACCTTTGACAATCAGCACAGAGGTGTTGGAAGCGCCGGACAGCTTCACGCCCTCGCAAAATCCAGTAGGAGCGCCGAAGCTCTGCGAACACCCGCTCCGGGCCAGGATGATGGAGGCGGCTGTCAAAGTCTTGGATCAGGAGTTTGGTCACTGGGTGGCCTGGGTCCAGGATAATCGGATGAGTGTCTCCAGTGCCAAATCTTCAGATCGACGAAGTCGTCCTCCAACACAAATGAGCTGTCTGGTCTCATCCACCTCGGGTGACAGAGAGAGAAGACGACTGCTCCTGGGAACTGGCTTACCGACTTTCAACAGATTTTACTCCTCCGGAAAACCTATCCATCTGGGCCCTCTGTAGGATCCGCCTCTCCGCCTCGCGATAGTCCTCAGCAGTGGGATGAACATCTGGTTGGGCCGCCCCATGTAGCTCCCGCACTGCAACCTCTAACATCTCACTCCAGGTTCTTTAGCGGCTCAAATCTGAAGTTGGCTGACCTGATGGAGCAGCTGCGGTGGTCCCACAGAACACAGCTTTGCGCAGCTCCGCGGCATCATCTGCTTGGTCAACCGTGAGATCCTCTGGCCAGGAGTCTGAACTGTGAAGGAGGAAGGATGGTCCTTGGCTCCATCTATTCGGTACAGCGAGCTCTTTCAGCTTCTTCCCACGTGTCACATCATCGGCTGGATTCCTTCCAGAGTCGACGTATCTCCAGGAGTGCCTGTCTGTCAGCTCTTGTATCTCGGCTACACGAGTGCCAACGGAAGACCTTGAATCGGCAGGATTCAGACTTCAGCCATGTCAGCACTGTTGTAGAATCAGACCATAGGACCGTCTGGTCGATTCTAAGGTGAGCTCCCTTTCCAGCACTTGTGAGAGCTGGGCCCCAGTGAGTGCAGCACATAGCTCCAATCGAGGCATAGAGTGAAACCGCTTGGGGGCAACCCTGGACCGTGCCACCAAGAACGACAGATGCACTTCTCCATTTCTGCCAGTGGTCCGGAGGTAAGCTACCGAGCCATAAGCTTCCTCAGAGGCATCACAAAATATGTGTACCTCTCTCTGACAGCTGAAGGTGTCCACTTTGCTTAGGCCACATATGGTCGAGGAAGAGTAACTTCAGGCAGAAACTGCAACTCTTCCTCCCAGGCTGTCCACTGCTGCATGAGCTCCTGAGGTAGATGTGGGTCATCCCAACCCCTTTGCTTGTCCCAAAGATGGCGGATGATTACCTTCGCTCTGGTTGTGTAGGGTAAGATGAACCCTAGGGGGTCGTACTGGCTGGCCAGGACCTTGTAGATATTGCGCATCGTGGGGACTGCATATGGAACTTGACGATGCTTGTAGCCTAGGACATCTGTGTGGAATAGCCAGCTCAATCCCAGGGTAGATTCTGGGGTATCTACCTTGTTCTGGGCCAGCCATAGCTCCACACTAGCAGAGCAGCTCTCTTCTGGGTAAATGACTGATGACGTCACGTTCATTGCTGGCCCACTGTCGTAGTCAAACCCTGCTGAGGCTAGAATGGCCCGTAACTTGTCTACAAGGTTCCTTGCCTCTTCCACGGTGGGGAACTCTGAAGGCAGTTGTCCACATAAAAACACCTTTCGACTGAGAGTCTCACGTCATCATCTGGCTGGCTGTTATCCATGACGTGACGCTGCAGGGCGAATGTGGCACAGCAGGGGCTACACGTGGTTCAAACGGGAGCACCTGCCACTCGTAGACTGCTGGAGGGCTCATCGTCACTGATGTCGCGCCAGACAAATCTGAGCAGGGCACGATCTTCTGGTAAGAGACAAACCTGGTGGAACATGCCTTTAATGTCCCCACTCACTGCAACTGCATGCTCTCTGAAGCGCAATAGAACTCCCAGAAGAGACGCACCTAAGGGGGGCCCAGGCAGCAGGTAGTCGTTCAGGTTCTGTCCTCTGTACTGAAATGAGCAGTTGAAAACCAAGCGGTTCTTACCATTATGGCTCACCATGTGATGAGGGATGTACCACGCCTCCTGACCTTCTGTCGCAGGTGTCCCAGAGCCACACTTAACGATGGAGCCAGCCTTGATAAGCTTCTCCATCTCCACCTTGTAGGCTTCAGCTCATTCTGGGTCTTTAGCCAGCCTTCTCTCCACACCCCGTAGACTTGGCATGACAGCGTCTTTGGTGGCCTGCAGTATAGGCATCCCCTTCCGGCGAAGCAGTGGGGTGGCATAGCGAAGGATGCCTTCAACCTCTACTCGGACAGTTCTGGTCTCCAGAATGCGTATGGCCTCTTGGTCTTGCCTTGAACGAGTAACAACCTTCTCGTTTCGGAACGGAACAATGTCGACCTGCCATAGCTTCTCTACATGTTTCATTAATTCACTGACCTGAGGTGCCACAGTTGTCAGCAGGCACTGCTGTGGTTGGGCAAACTGGCCGACTATACTTGCTGGCCCTTGTAGCGCCCAACCTAGCCTGGTGCGAATAGCAGCAGGCCCTCCTGGAGGTCCCAGCCTGACTGGTTCATCGGGGGTAACCAGATGGGGATGGTCACTGCCAATGAGTAGCAAAGGTTTCACATTTATCAAGGTGTGGATCGGAAGGCCAATCAGGTGTTTATACCTTTCTCTGAGTTGCTCCATGGGATAAGTGTGGCCTGCAAGTCCGATGCGTGCAGCAGTGAAGGCCCCGGCAATCTTGAACCTGGTCCTGGGCCTTGAGGGAGAGGAAACAGAGAACGACACTGACTCACCTCTGAGAGTCTGCACGTCCTGCCTAATCGTGCGCAGTGGGACGTCCTCTGTGACCCCTTGCATGCCTAACTTCTCGGCAGCCTCTGGCAGAAGCATCGTCCTCTCTGACCCGTCATCCAAGACGGCATAAGTGCTGATTGTTTGCTTGCCATAATGAATGCAGACTTTGACGATCTTTAGAAGGACTCTGCAGCCTTCAGTGGGTCTGTCTAGATACAGGACGTCGGTCGCCGCCTTCGAGTCACCGCTCACCATCGCTGTTGTTGGTGACCCTTTCAGTGTTCTAATGTTGACATCATGCAGTACCTGCAGGTGCTTCCCTTGGCAGAGGCTGCACGTCTTCCTCAGATTACACTGGGCCGCCTGGTGTGACCGTGCGCAACGCCAGCACCTCTTGTTACTCTTTATCCACTCTGTGAGCTGGTCCTTTGTCAACTTGGATACCACTGTGCACTGGCTGAGATAGTGCTCTTCTGTGTTACAGAATGGACAGTATGGTTTGTTCTTACTGGCCACACCACCTGGCCTCACTGCCTGTGGCTTTGTCGTTACCTCCTTTGCACCATGAAGGACTGTGATGGATCTCTTACCCTGGCGCACCTCAGGCCTGGACCACTGTTTCTCCTTTGTCACTTTCGCTGCTAGCTGCCCTTCAGAGTCTTGGCACCAGGACTCATACTTAAGCCACCCTGCGAGATCTGCCAAGGTATGCATCCTCACACCTTGTTGGAACATGCAGCGGCGGAACTCTGCTCTCTGCTCGGGGGGTAGTTTACTAAGCAGACGAGCAACATGTGAACCACAATGTAGTTCCACTTCTCCTTCTGGGCCTAGTGTCCTTAACATCCCCACTAGTGACTGTATCTGGAGGGCAAATCTCTCAAATGCCGAGACGTCTCCACGCCTGATGTCAGGTGAGTCCATCATCGCAGCAATACGCCTCAGCACTATCTGATGTGGCTGGCCGTATTTGTCATTGAGCGCCTCCATAGTATCAGTGAAGGGTGTGGTAGAGTTGAGGTAAGCGTCGGCTATTAATCTAGCCTCCTCTAGGTGCAGGTGATCAACCAACACTTGATACTTGAACAGCTCAGTCGCGTCCTCAGGTAGAAGATTCCCCAATGCCATCTTAAGCCTAGCAAACTCACTAGGGTCTCGACTTGAGAAGTTGGGAATTGTTGGGCGGGGACCACGGTAAACTGTCTCTGAGGCGATAGAAGCCCTGCCCAGATTCGGTCTGTCCGGCAGTGGCTGTGTAGAGGACAGATTGAACTGCTGCTCAGTGGATGCTGGATTACAGTCATGCTCAGTCTTACCGTCCCCATAGGTGGCGCGCGGATGCTTGGACCCTCCCAGTGGGAAATTGCCTGAGCGAGGTGGAAGATAAACCGGCTTAAACCAAGGAGGTGGATTATGGGAGGCTTTATCTGGAAACCTGGGAGCAGGGGGAGGATCTGGTGACAGACTCTGTCCTGGGTGGTCCACAAACTTATTAGCAGGTGGGATTCCCATTGCCTCTGTCTTAATGGCTGGAAAAACACATGCATTTATGTGATGGGGGTTCAACGCTGGTGGGTCACTAGGCAGTGGTGCTTCCTCAACTGGATCTGGCCACGGTGGTGGAGCAGGCCAGTCATCATCCTCCTCAATCTCTGCTGCATCACCCGGTAGCGGTGACTGCATTAACCTACTGGTTTGGAGAGAAGATGGGCCCTGCATGCTCTGGACAGCTTCCACTAACTGTCTCATTTCTGCTCGCAGTGCCTTGAGTTCGACCAGATCTGATGACATACGCTGCTGGGTCTGCTGGATGAGGTGGCGCTCCTGACGGACGTCCTCTAACTCTGCACCTATTTCCTTATTTGGATGTGTATAGGGGAGCACAAAGGGTAGAGGAGTAGAGTGATCGTAGGCTTGTTCCCCATGACTTCCCTCTGGATACAGCTGGGGGGCTAGCTGATTCTCCTGGATGTGCTGTTGGCTCTGAGCTCCATAGCGCGAGGCCGTCTCATGGAGAATAGCATCCCGCCTCCACTGAGGGCTGGCTAGGTTGTAGCTAAAGGGGGAAGCGAGGGAGGTCATCCTGGCCTTGTCCTCTAGGTGTGTGAGCTCTACATCCTCTTTATATGCCTGGCTAATGTAGCCTGGGTACTCCACCTCATAATCTGCGTAGCGCCCAGGTGGGCGAGCATGTCGTTTGGGGCGTGCGCCGCGAGCCTCATACTCTGGGACTGATTCCATCTCTGAGGCAAGCCTAGTGCAATCCGGCTCGAAGGACCATTAAATATAGTGGAGATATCAAAGATCGGCCCGGCTGTGGCACTGATTCAACCTTTGAGCACTACGGTCACCCCGGTGTGTCGGCCAGAACACCACTTGAGGCCAAATTGTCCCAGAGCGGGAAAGAAGAAGGGAACTTGAGGTTCAGTTTGCGGCACTTTATTGTCGCCACTCAATTCCTGGGGCTGTAAACACAGCAGGTGTACATAGGTGTGTATGTGTGTGGGTGTGTGGTTTCCTACAAAGAAATAAACAATGGAAATACAAGATAAATAAAGAGAATAGACAAGTAAAACACTCAAATATAAACATGATCCAACATAGTTGACATAATCACATATATAGAAATAAGACAATACAATACACTTCAAACTACTCACACTATACAACTAAACCGCATTAGTGCGAGGTTAAGTTACCGTCAGTACACAGGAACTACTTCCGGTAGTTGTACAAAAGAAAAAGCTTCCCGATTATAACCAGCCGTAATGCTCTTATTGTGAAGGGCAAGTGGGAACACCATACTTCCGGTCAAACTACGATCGCTATTTTATTAATCCTAGTACCTAATTGTTGCTACAAACGCTGCTACTTTAAAGTAAACAATCACAAGCATCACATACAACATATAGAGAAGGTTTGATAACACAGGAATGACGTTATGGACATACGAGCGGCCGTGCGTCAACAAAGCTAAACCAGGATAAGCTAACGATATAGGTTAGCATATGAAATGAGGGTGAACTCACGCGTTGCGTGCGTGGCCTGCCGCTCCGACTACGGACTACATTAGCTCCTAAATGGTAAACAGACTACAGTACTGACACAAACAAAGGCAAGATACAACACAGGTCAATACTCACTTGTCATTTACGCACACATAACATTCCCCAGGAATCAGCGCAACCCCTCCAGACCAACACTGCTCATCCGCCATTAAACTGCCCACCGTACTAACCGGATGATGTCACTAGAAGGTGGACTGGCCCAAACTGACAGAAGACTGAATATTAAATGAACTTATATAAGCTTTTAAACTAAATATAAACTAAACTAGTAAACTATTCTATGAACTTTGGGGCCTTTTATCCAGGCTCTGTTTGTATCTCTGTCACTGCAGGACCAACATGGAGCGAGAAGTCAGCGCTCTCAGGAGGCCGACAAACCTCACAGAAGAAAGCGAGAGAAAACCTACAGCTGTGATGAGTGTGGGAAGGATTTTACCCAGGCTGGACACTTAAAAGCTCACCAACTCACCCACAGTGGAGTCAAACCTTACACCTCTGACTTGTGTGGAAAGTCTTTTACCCAGGCTGAAACCTTAAAAACACACCGAGTCATCCACAGTAGAGTTAAAGGTTACACCTGTGACTTGTGTGGAAAGTCTTTTACCCAGGCTGGAAGCTTAAAAAAACACCAACTCATCCACAGTGGAGTTAAAGCTTACAGCTGTGAATTGTGTGGAAAGTCTTTTACCCTGGCTGGAAACTTAAAAATACACCAACTTATCCACAGTGGAGTTAAACCTTACAGCTGTGAGTTGTGTGGAAAGTCTTTTACCCAGGCTGGAAGCTTAAAAAAACACCAACTCATCCACAGTGGAGTTAAAGCTTACAGCTGTGAGTTGTGTGGAAAGTCTTTTACCCAGGCTGGAAGCTTAAAAAAACACCAACTCATCCACAGTGGAGTTAAAGCTTACAGCTGTGAGTTGTGTGGAAAGTCTTTTACCCTGGCTCAAAGCCTAAAAACACACCAAGTCTTACACAGTGGAGTTAAACCTTACAGCTGTGAGTTGTGTGGAAAGTCTTTTACCCAGGCTGCACACTTAGAATCTCACCAACTCATCCACAGTGGATTTAAACCTTACAGCTGTGAGTTGTGTGGAAAGTCTTTTACCCAGGCTGGCGGCTTAAAAAGACACCAACTCATCCACAGTGGAGTTAAACCTTACAACTGTGACCTGTGTGGAAAGCCTTTTACCCTGGCTCAAAGCCTAAAAACTCACCAACTAATCCACAGTGGAGTTAAAGCTTACAGCTGTGAGTTGTGTGGAAAGTCTTTTACCCAGGCTGGAGACTTCAAAAGACACCAACTCATCCACAGTGGAGTTAAACCTTACAGCTGTGACTTGTGTGGAAAGTCTTTTCAATATCCACATCAGCTGAAAAAACACCAACAGATCCACACCAGAAAGTAACTCTACAAGTGCAGTTACTGTGAGGTATGTATTTATTTTTTTATCTTGTATTTTTAACCTGATTGTTTGGAACAAGTCTGATCAGTAAACTTATGGAGTTATACTGGATGAACTGTTTGGAAAAATGAAGAAGTAATCTGAGTTTTATAGTGTAAACAGTAAAATGTAATTGGACGTTGGCAGAGATGCTCTTTATTTCAGGCGACATTGACGATAAAAATGTTGAAGGAATTCCCTGACTTACACGGTCTTTGTTTAGAAGTGGAGCAGAGCACAAGGATTCAGTTCTCAACCCTGTCGTCACTGTGGTGGTGGGAAAGAGTTTCTCTGTGACCTTTGCAGAAAACCTTCAATCATGAACAGGACCTAAAACCTCATCAACATAGACACACTGGAGACAAAATGAACGACTGCAAAGAATGTGGGAGAGGCTTCCACACACCAAGTACATTAAAAATACATGAACCCTTCCACAGTGGGGTCAAAAAGCACATCTGTGACGAGTGTGGGTCATCCTTCACCACTGCACATGAGCTCAATGAAAAAGCACAAGGGAATCCACACAGGAGAGACACCATACAAGTGCAGACACAAACGATTCCACACTGTAAATAAACTGTTTCACTGTTACCAATGTGCAAAAACATTCACTTCATTATCTGCTCTGTGCAAACATCAGCCTGATCATGCAGGACTGAAATCACTGGATCACAATGAATCTGAAGAGAGAGAAAGATCCTCTTCTGGTTTCTGGTTTCCTTCATTCATATTTATTCTTTTGCTGTGGTAATCCCTTCTCTTAAATCATTTTCTCCCAAAACTGCAATTATTTTCACAGCAGTTGCTCTTAAAACTTCCCAAATGAACTAAATCTGTCCACCAGCTTTGAAACAACACCTGCTGTGACTTTATGTCCAGAAAGAAGAAACTCAAGCTAAACTGGTTTTGGGCTGTACTTCCATATAATTCCAGTTTGTACCAGAAGATGAAGCAGTGAGTCAGTGTAACCTTTATTTAATTGGGCAAAGAATACATTCGTATTCACAGTGGCAGCAAAGTAATGTTGAAAGGTAAAAACAGCAGCACACATCAGGACCATTTTAAAGATCACAGGTGACTTTTACTTAATTCAAATTCCTTCAAATTTTGGCTCCTCCTTTCACTTTAGTGTATTTACTGTATCCTTGAAGTCCACGTGTTGTTTATTAATGAATTCATTTTGATCCACATGTTCTGCAGCTGTTTTCCTGTTGATTTGAAGTTTGTATTATGAAATCCTGATAATGTTAAAGCGTTAGTTATATTTGATGAACTCTGTGTAACGTTTGTCTTATTAAACAGTTTGGTGTGAAAAATGAAGAATTGGTCTCACAACAAGTAGTTTGAGCCATGATTTCAGATTCAAACTAATTAAACTGTTTTCAGTGGTACATGTGGAGGTTTATCAGAGGAGGAGACTTGGCTGTTCTCCACTCACACAGAACAGGGTTCCTGCAGCTCATTAAAAACTCTGAAATGATCTTCAAGGATAAAAATATGTGATTTTTCTCAAAAACGTGCTGTGGGCATGACGTTTTTAGAGAGTGTGTTTAAGATGCATTGTGACTAACATCTCACACATTACAATAAAGCAGATGTTCCTGCATTGCAACCGCGCTTTGCAGATGTGTTCTCCCCCCTGTCCGTGTGCACGACTCTCATGGAGCACCACTTTGAAACGCAGCTGATTGGCAGATTCCCTTGTCTGCAGAGTCCAAAGACAAAAACAACCTTCTCCACTCTGTATGGTTCGTACCAATTCGTCACACTTCCGTTTGGCTTGTTTGAAGCCCCGGCCATTTTTCATCACCTCCTGTAGCGATAGCTGCGTCCTCACACTGCATATGCTGTTTCCTACCTGGATGATGTCGTCATTCATGGTGATACCTCGGTGGAGAATGTGCAGTGGTTGTTCACGGTCCTGGATTCCCTGAGGCAGGCAGGGCTGATGGCAAACCCAAAGAAGTGTGTGGTTGGATGGAGGGAGGTACAGAGTTCTTTGGTACAATTTTGAGACCCCATTTGAAGACTGATTACACCACAGCGACGTGATGAAGGCGGTCCCAATTCCAAATGCGGCTGGAAATACGCTCTTCATTTCCCCGGACTTGAAGGATGAGTCAGGTGTATCATTCGCGGCCCAACATATCCCAGAATTCATAGCGCAGCTTTGACTATGGGTAATCTTTTTGAAAAACAAAAAACGGCAGATGGCAGAAGCGTGGTGGCCAAAGAGTAAACTTTTAAAAGTATTGAATTTTTCAACCTCATCAGTTAACGCTGTCCATGCAGATATTATAGATTTGTAAATGATTACCTAACAATCTTGTCAACACAAAGTTCTTTATTGAGAGGCAGTGGGGAGAGGGGACACTTGGGCAGTGCATTTACTGCATGTAATGTGTCATCAACCTTTTCATCTTTTCTCATTACCCACAGCTACATCCACTTCTGTTGGGCTTAGGCTACTCACTAGGGCTGGGTATCGTCACTGATTTCTATAATCGATTTGATTAAATTCAATTTTGACTCAGTAACTGTGTCAAAGTAACTGAGGATAAAACACAGAAAAACAGCAAGCTAAGCATTTTTCAATTTTGCATAATTTAAAAAAAAATTATTAAACAGCAAAATGAAGCTTTCTTTTGGTCGGAGAGGAACAAAAGCTGCAGCTCAGAATCAGTGAGATGTTGACTTTCTGTCCCGACGGCGTGTCCGTGTTCGTGCCGTCGGGTGAGAAAGACGACATTTCATTGATTCTGAGCTGCAGCTCTCCGACCAAAAGAAAGCTTGTTTTGGTGGTTATTGAAATAGTTTTGTGAGCTCCTGGCGTTTCTGGCAAAATACATTTATATGTAGAAATCGATTCGGGATTTAATGAATCAATATCGCATTTGTTTACTGGTTTGCATGCACTTTTTTTTCTAGATTTTTCTAAAAAATAGATTTGAAAAGAATTGATAACTGTAAACCACCACGGCAGACCCAATGGCATTTTCATATCTCGCAGCATCATTCATTCTTACAAGTCATCCAGCTTGTAAGAATAAAGGCTTTGCACCCCTGATGATCCACCAGGACAAACTCAACAGTGTGTGAGGAAGAGGAGGAGGAAGAGCCAGCAGCAGCTGACAGATGGAGAGAATAGACAGACTGTTCCCTGTTTGTAAAAGACTGATAGAAATGTTTTAAATAACTAATTGTCTGTCCTGAACAGGGTTTTAATAGTTTTGCAATTTTCATTAGTTTTTATTTTTATTTAGTTTTGACTTCAGATTTTCAATTTTATATTAGTTTTAATTAGTTTTTACCAATTGTTTGCTAGTTTAGTTTAGTTTTTATTTTATTTTTTGAAACTCCTTAGTTTCAGTTTAGTTTTGATTAGTTTCAGTTATAGTTTTAGTTGTGTTTGCAATAAAGTGTAACAAAATCCCAGTTTCATCATATCAGTCATTCTCTTCTGCTTATCCGTGGGTATGTTGCTATTCCAGCTACCATACCCTGCACCCTGGACAGGTCGCCTGTCTGTCGCAGGGCTAACACGCAGAGACAGACAACTCACATTCAATAAATAAATGAATAAATAAATTAGGGCAGATGAACAACCGTTGATACCAGGCAACTATAAAAAGTATATCTTGGCCGCAATGAGACTATTAACTCTTGCAGCACCGGGTGTTAAGGCAATTGACTCACACAGTTCTGTAGATATCCCAGTCCTGTTGTCTCGGGATGCATCACGCTGCCTTGCCTGGGGTTAGCTTCTGTTTCTGGGGATGAGGGTTGGACGTGCTCCCTTACCTTCTCAAGGTAAGCTAGCTTAGCCTTCTTGTGTGAGCTTTTCAAGTGCACTTTAAGGTTTGTGGGATTTTTTCCCTTCAGAAATGTTCCTCATAATTTGTCTCTTTCCACTACAAGACACTTGCTTTATCCAAAACACAGTCATATTCAAAGTAATCCCAAATTGGAAGCTGGCGCTTTCTCCAGACTTTTCCTGACATGATTCTGCGCGTGGAAGGAGCACCAACGCAGACGACTCGACTAACGTACTGCCACCTGCTGGCATAATGAGACACAGCAAGAAAAAAACCTGGAAACTAAACTTAATTTTTACCCTTGACTATTGTATGACACACACACATAAACGAAAACTAAACACATTTTGGCTATAAATTCAGTTAATTTTAGTTAGTTTTGTGAACACTCATTACAGTTTTAGTTAGTTTTCCTTTTTTCGCTTTTATTTTTATTTCCGTTAACGAAAAAGTTTTTTCACTTCTAGTTTTCGTTATTTCGTTAGTTTTAGTTAACAATAATAACCTTGGTCCTGAATCAGTCTTATTAGCTAATGTTAAAATAATTTTATCATTTAAGTGTTTTCAGTGTGGGAGAAAGTACTCAGGGCCTTCAGGTTACACACTATGAAAGGCGGTAACAAGTTTAATATTCAGAAACCTAAAGTATGTATCAGCAGCAGAATGGAGCTAAAAATAAATGTTTGTTTCAGTTCTATGAAGCTTTGAGTATTTTGGATTAGTAGTACTGCTGTGTTTGTTGCATCATATTGCTGTAATTGTTTATATGCTTTATATATTCTGAGGTAAGTTGATCTATAGTGTTACATCATATTCATTCATCATAAGGATGTTATGTGTTTGTGCACTTTCTGCCCAGTTTGACCCATTTAGCAGAAGTCAGCCTGTTTAAGGCTCTGATATCTATTCTGTATGAATTAAAGCAGTTATGACATGGTCTGATTTTCTCACCCAATAAAGGAATATTTAATATATCAGTCTACTCTTCATTCTATCAGAAACAGTTTTCACAGCTTGTACATTTGCTTTTTACACATATATGTAAGCTTTGAGCCAAATGTAATAATCACAGCAAAAAATCCTGGCTCAACTTCACCTGCTTCCAAGGTGCAACCAGTAGCGGTTTTAGATACGGGCGGTTGCCCGGGGCGGCATCGTGGTGGGGGGCGGCATCACGGGCATCGGCAAACAAAAAAAAAAAAAAAATTGCTCGTACTCATGCTGCCCGACATCATGCCAGTGCATATTGGGGATGGCATAGGCACCGATCGGTTTTCTATCGCCCATTAGTTGGGAGTAAGGGCGCCCTCCGTTTGCAAGGTGCGCCTGCTACTTGCGGCACAGGGAGGAGAGGAAGGGGCGGCGGGGGATTCTCTGGCTGGCTGGAGCAGCATCTAATAACCAACTCTCAAAATAAAAACAAACCAACAAACACGAAAACACCAGACATTATGATACAGACTTATAATTTGCACCAATGTTTTTTGAAAATTCTATACGAGAAAAGTGAGCGCGACAGCCCTCGGTGTGCCTGCTCGCTGCTGAAGTCAAAGTAAACTTTATTGTCATCTCCACTACATACAGTCATACCCAGCCCTCATCTCTGTCAAAATCAAACCAGTGAGACAGATTGACAACGCCCTCTTAATGTCACCTCTAGCACCCACGTGGCTCCCGTTACACATCACCATAGCAACCAAACAAATGAAAACCCAGTGATCATTAAAATTCAATACATTTAATTATGGATCCTACAAGGAGAAACGAGCAAAAGATACAGGTAAGCAGGTGTGTCATTGGATAATGGCAGGTCATGTATCCCAAAACATTAAGAATCAGAATACTTTCTTAATACCTAAGGAAATTATGTGGGTTACAGTTCCTCCAAGAAGAAATGGTAAAAGTAGTAACAGCAACGGACTAAACTCCAAACAATATATACAATAATATAATTTTAATCAGTCAGTGTCAATTGTTGATTTGTCCTGTTCTCATTGTATGATGAATTATGATGTCTGTTTAGTAGCCGTTTGCATACTATGCATACTCTCTCTCTCTTCATATAAGTATGTGTGTGTGTGGGGGGGCGCCAGAGGGAGTGTTCGCCCAGGGCGCCAAACAGGCTAGGACCACCACTGCCAGCAACACTTGAGAAACGTAAAACAGCTCAATTATTAACAGGTCAATTATTAAAGCTGTTCTTCGTTTCCCAAATGTAATAATGCCAACATATTAAACGAACAATATTTGTCTTTTATATATGATACACCTATATATTCCCTGTCAAAGATACTTGTCTTTGAGTGAAGATTTAAGGTGATAAGACATATAAATAACTGCAACTTGAATCTTTACTGAAGCTCAGTATTTGATACAGAGTTCAATCACATGAATTTCACTCACATGTGCTGTACCAGTGTACCTGCACATGTGATGTGACAATAAAAGTGATTTGATTTGAGAAACCCACAGCCTTCGGCACGTCGCGGTGACATAATCGGCCTTAAAATGCGGTCTTTAAGGCTGCAGACCCTGAATTGGGATACAGCCAGTGACATGCAGCTGCGATGAGCTGCATACACCGCCTCTTTTAGCTCCTCCCACAGAGGGGAGGGGGGCTGTTGTTAAATTTCTAGATTCATCCTCATTTTCTTGTTCGGGTGAGCGCGCGGATATCTGTGACAGCAGGTGAATTTCACGAGGACAATATCTGCAATCACTTTGAAACAGGTTCGTTTGCACCTCAAAAAGAACATGTGAACTTGAACATTTATTTTGAAGCATTTTAACTCTTGGCTTCTTTTTCCTTTCGTAGTTTAAATATTGTTGACGCTCGTTTCTCGTCTCGTGTATCTTCAGCGACTTTCATCCGTCCCCTGACGGAGCTCCTAAATCAAACTACTCGTGTGTCACATTAATGTTTCCGAGTAAAAACAGTCTCGGACTCAAAACACCGTAATTGCTTTGCTACATGTAGGTGCAGGCGGAGGTGCTTCGCTCCGAGTGCTTCACCAAGTCGAGCACACTTTGTTCGTGTGTAGCCACGTTCGCTGGACCGGTTAGCGGTGGGATATCTGAACTTTAGCTCTCAGCTCAAAGGAGAAAATCGGCTCTTTCAAAACCTCTTAAGTCAAGGTAGCACTTTATGTACTTTGAAGTATATTTCATGGAATATCTGTGATTTGGAGAGGTGGCCATCTGCTGTGTCCATTTTGGAGTGAGGGCAAAGGGCCAAAGATGAGGTTCAAAATCCATTTTTGGATACTGGATCAAAGCATGAATGGCCAGGTTCGCGCTCTCATTCCTGGGCTTTTCCTCCAGCTATAACAACAAGCTGAACCCGGCTCAGGGAGGCTCTGTCAAGTCCTGACCTCATCTCTAAGGCCAAGCCCAGCCACACTTCAGGGACCATAGCTGAGGGTGGGGATTGCCCCAATCAGTCTGTCAGTCTCACTCCCCTCACTCGTGAACCTGACCCCGAGATATTTAGACTCCTCATCTCTGACCTCCTTAAAACAATTTTTGATTGTTTCATTAATTAAATAATCAAAGCCGTGGATTCTCAGGTGTGAAGAGCTCAGTGAAATCTGCATCATGAAATGCAGGAACAGGACTCAGAGTTCCATAATAATAATTGTAATAATATTAATATTAAAATGATAGTGATGATGATATTAATAATAATAATAATAATGATGTGGATGGATGGAGCAGAGCTGTCTCATGTTATAAACCTGCAGCAGCGATTCTCAGACAGGCGTTAATGAAACTGTTTTCTTCTCAGGATGTCAAGCAGCACTCAGAAGCACCGCACCTTCGTCAGCGAGCCCATGGCAGGGAAACCGGTGACGGCGGTGCCAGGAATCGGACCCACTCTGGGGAGGGAGCTGAACAGGGAGGGCATCAGCAAGGTGCACAAAACACACACAAAAAGCAGAATTTGGTTTTTGGACATGAACGACTTTAACGAACTATAAACGCCTGTGACAGGGGAGCGAGCTGTCACCTGTCAGGCAGAAGATCCCAAACAGATCTCTGCATTTCACCTTCATGCTGTGTTTTTCTTACATTTATAACGTACATATTATTTATAAATACAGTTTGTACTTCTCTCTCACGCAACGTCAGTCTAACTTTTACTGTTTTTAACTTGATTTTTGCTATTCTTTGTTTTTATCCCTGTTGTAAATATATAATCATGTGAATTCCTGAACTCTCTCCTGAAGCTGTCAGAGGAGTTTCACTTTCAGGAAACCGAAAGAGCTGATGTGTTTATTCATGTGTGGTATTTTCTGTGTGTCAGACTTTAGGTTTTGTTTTCCTGCTTCATGAACGTTGTCATAGGTTTCACTTCCCTCTGAAATGCCTCCTGTGTGCCTCACATCGGTCATATCCTGCTCCTGTTTGCACTTATTTCTCTCTCATGTCCTGTCCTTTAAACCAATCTTCTTGTTCCTGACCCTCAGTCTCCAGCCTCTGTTTGTCTCAGTGATTGTAAGTGGTCATTACAGCTCAGCTTCCTTTTTAAAGCTGTCTGATTGGATGGTGTGTTTTTCGTGTTTTCAGGCCTCTGGCCTCCTTGGTCAATACCTGGTGCATGACAGAAACCCGCAGAGCTTCAGTCAATGGGTCAAACGCAGCAGTGGAGCAAACAGTCACCAGGCCAACGCTTGCACCCAGGCTATGAAGGAGTGGACAGACAACAATCTGTGAGGCCCCGCCCCCTTTACCTGAGAGGCACCTCTCAGCTGATTATGTGCTGAGCATGAATAAAACATAAATAAAGTTTGTGTGCCGGAGCTTCGTTTGTGTTTGTGACTCAGTGAGTGGTTCTGTGTTTGAACTTTATTTTTAATGACTCGCTGACACTGGCTCAGTCTAACAGACGCCTGCAGGATGATGCGACTCCCATCCGGTACAGCGCCGCTCCCCTGTGGCCGTTTTTGGTACTGCAGATACATGCTGAGAGGTAATAAATGACAATCATAGTTTAGGAAGCAGGTTAAGGTGTTTGTTTGACCTTCATGATGATAGCAGGGGGAAGGGGGCGCCGACTGAGTCTCTGAAACACGATGGAGTCACCGATCAGGACTCTATTAAGCCCCGCCCCTCATTGCCCAGCCACCCAGAGTCACAGAGGAGAGCACAGTCAGTCTGAGCTATGTCACGTTTCCACAATCAGCCTGCCAGGACATTCAAGAAGTCCAGCGCATTCACGATGCTTTTCAACATGTTTTCATGTGTCAGCGAGTCATCGCTCACATCCATCACGTCAAAACTGAAGCTGCACTCTGTGTTGGATAAAGTTCACAGATTTAGACTGTTTCATAAAGCAAAAGTCATCATTCCTGCCCGTGGACAGAAATGGTGCAGAGTTTGTGTGTGTTTGATCATAATTAATGTTACTGATCGCTTGAGTGGGCGGGCCGAGATGGAGGAGGAAGACTTTAAAGGAGTTCACAGTTTGTGATCAGAAAGTGAAAATTGAACTACATTTCTCACCAACTGGTGGCAGTGTTTACCACAGCACTTCCTGTGTCCTTGTAGGATTAGGATTTAACTTTATTATAATTATACATGTATAAATACAGGGTAAGGAAATACAGTTTGCAACTAACCAGAAGTGCAAGAGCATTAAGTGAGACTTAGACTTAGAGGTCATGTCCAAATTCATGGGCTGCATCCTCCTGAGGACTCGGCCTTCGCGGTCTACGTGGGCCGGGTCCTCAGAAGGTCGGGTAGGATGGAAGTAAACGGCTGTGAAATTGGACGGTCTAGCCTTCTGATTAGCGTCACCGCTGTCTCGGTGGAGTTTAATAAACTCAGCTGTCTGCTCCTTGCTATGTAAAATATAACAGGACACTGTCGTAATTCTCGACTATCTCACACTTCTGTTTAATCTGCTTTCTGTTTGACGTTTATTCAGCTGTGTGAAAACCACCGGGGGATTAATAACGTTTTATTTTATCTAATCTAATCTAATAACTTTAATCTCAACCAAACCGATTTACTCACGAACAAATAAAAACACGGAAAAAGCCAGACAATAACATTTTTAGGTTGTCTGAGTGACATATATGTTACGTTTAACCTGAGTAGCAAAAGACCACAGTGATCTGAAAATGATGTGCCAGGAGTTTGCAGTTCACGGCAGCTTTAGTGACCCTCAAGCTCCTGGCTAGCTATCGGTCTGGTGGGTAACAGACGTCTCCGAAAACATCGGAGCACTTAAGCAAATATGTGATATCTTGATAAACTGAGCAGATATTTGTTTACAAATTTGTTTTTTGTAAATTTGTTTACAAAGTTTACACAGCTACATTCTCGTCTGAAAATATGTTAAAAGTTTATTTTGTGACCCAGAAAGAGTAATAAGAGTAATATTAAATACTTGGTAGCGGCCGCCATTGCTGAAAACGGTAATTGGCTGAGCTGTGCTATGAATTCTGGGATATGGTGGGCCACGAAGGACACACCCGACCCATCCTTCAAATTCGGGGTGTTGGGATTCAGAGATTCTTTTATTGCTGCCATATAACCTGCCTTATGATGAATGCATTAATAACAGGTTCTACAGTATTATTTTGACAGTAATATTTCTTACAGGGTTCATATTGCATTGAATATGTTTGTCATCACATTAACCTTTCTATTCACAGGTTGAGTTCATTCTATACACAATGCATAACTGTGCTTGTTTAGAGTTGATGTTCCATCCAAGAGGGTTTTAAGCTTCACTGGTGAGAGTGTCCAGGTGATACATGTTGAGGGAAGATGAGAACATAGCAGGTTGATTGCATGCATGCTTACAATACACATAAATCTAGCATCTAATAAGGAAACAACCATGGGAATTTACATCATAAAGTCAAGAGATGCCAATGGCAGCCCTGAGGACATCGGGATAGTCCTTGAAGGCCAGAGAGTCTGTCAGGATTTGGATAACTATACCCTAGCAGCTGCAATGCTGTTTGGACTAATGTACACTTTGAACCTCACCTACCCACTGGAAAAGTATACCTTCGAGGTATTATAGAAACTGGTTATGGAGCTCAAAAGGAACAGCCTTTCGAAGAAGGCCCAGGTTTTCAGGACCAGACTGTACGATTGAACAGTTTTCCAGTTATGATGTGGGAACAACATGTTTACCTCTTCGAATATGTACCATCCTTTCTTTTAAGCCAGCACTGGTAAAGTTGCAGTACATAGTGAAACTTATTTTTCTGGCACTTTTCAACTTGGGGCCTTTATTACTGCAGTTTTCAGTGTTCACTTTTCAAGCCATGGCTCTTTTGAAAAAAAATTAAAACTTTCAATGTCCATTTTTCTCAATGGAAATGGTGCCTTGCACCAATTTCACCAGTTTGCAATTTTTTTCCCAACGTGCACCACTACAAACAGATTGCATGGTCTAGTATTAATGATTGTGATGTTTAGTGATAGAAGCAAGCCAATACTAATCAGTTTAGGTGTCTTGGTTTTGTGCCTGTGGGTTATAATTTTATTTTAAGTCTCTTCTTTGTGTCATTTTAATAATTACACTCCTGTTGCCATATTACCTTAAGGTTCTTACATTTAAAAAACTATTTTTTACATAAGCGTGATGTCATAAGGCCCCACAATGTTGAATTCAGGTTACAGCAGATAACTTTGAGGAATGTTGTGGAATGTCTTTCAAGAGATGCATTGTACAAATATGACTCATGTATATTTTGGAAGCCTGAATTGAAAGTCCATTGTTACAACTGTGTAGTATTTTCAAAAATACAGGTGATTGTTCAAAAATGTTTTGCTTTTTTCTTTGATTGAAGAGAGTGTACAGTACATACAGTAAGATCAGCCTTAATTTAGTTTTATTTATTGAACACTTAATTATATATTAGATTATATATTATATATTAGAAATTTGTTATAAAATAAAATAAGCTTACCATAAAATAATCTAGTCAGTATAACACATAGTAGTCCAATACAATTAACACAAAAAGTTCATGTCTGATAAACAAGTGGTTTCTATAAATATTTGACCGGAATGAAAAACATAACAACAACATAAAAAAGTCATGTTCATGTTACCAGAAAAATGTGTGCAGGTATAACATAAAAAACTAAGGTTAACCAAACATAACTAGGGGTGGTTCATTTACAAATACAACTTTAACTTAAGTTTCACACTGTTTTTGTTAAAAATAATAATAAAAAAAAAATTGTTACAGGCTTAAATTACACAAAATGTCAGAAATCTGCACTGTCATGAACAAATATTAAACCTTTTTTTTTTTTTTGGATTAACCCACTGAGGTCCAAAATATAACCATTTTGACTCCCTTTGATTTTACATTTGTATGTCACCTTCAAATTGTTTCATTTTATTTTTTTCCACTTGCCTTATCATTCTTTTCAGCTCAACCTCACGTGTCTGAATTTAGCTGTTTTTTCATTGACATACAGGGTGGGCTCTACTTCCGTACCGTTGATTCATTAATGTTGAATATGCTCACAGCTGCTCTATTCCCATGTTCTGAAACAGGGGTTGATCTTTGGTTTCATTCTATAACACTTGGCTTATTTTTTACGAAGGTTTGAACTTTGAGAGTGTTTAAACAAGGGAGAAAAGTGTGAAAATGTTCATGCCTGTCTGAGAAAACTGTATACAGTGTGTAGTGAGGGGTTTTACAGCCTTAAAACATCTATAATAATTGTAAAAAATAAAGCTGGCTACTTCGTGGATTTCACCTACGGCGGTGTATTTTTAGAACATAACTCCCGCGATAAACGAACGAATGTTCAGCTGGATTAAGGATTTTCTGGTTACACAACAAATAACAGTAAGGATTGGGAGGAGTCATTCAGCAAGTTTGCCAATAGAAAATGCAATGCCACAAGCCTCCAGGGGTCCAGAGTCAGCTGAGGGCCTCTGGGAAGGCCCTGGAGTGAGTAACCATATCTGAACGGGCCAGCTTTTGAGGAACCAGTGCAGTCTTAACATGCTTGTCTCTCCAAAATGGGCAGCACTGACACAGCTTCCTGTACAGAGGCTGGTGAAGATGGTGACTGAACAATTAACTGAACAGGTGACAAGTTAGGAAGCTGGACAGATAATTAAACTACAGGCTGGGCTAAAGGCAAAGCTAAAGGCTGAGGAAGCGTCTGAGTTGAAGCCTGAGTGGCTGACAGAATTGATGACTGTACTGGTTGTACTGACAGAAGTTGAGCAGGTGAAAAACAGTCCTTTAACTGTGAAGTGGCCTCTGAAAAGGCAATTTTTGTGATTTCATTCACAGGTGAAGCGGGGAAACTGCAGTAATCATTATCCTGTTTCACAAAACACAGCCTCTGAATAAACAGTCCCAGGGTCTGAAAAAAAAGTCCTTTTCACTCACCACAGCCGGCTGCTTTGAAGTCCCAAAATCCATCTGTTGGGTGACGCTCCGGCGAACATCACACTGACACACAGATTACACTTCTTTGTCTCTGTCACAGCTGGATTACAGATGTTAAGTGTCCAACCAGCCTTGTGTCTCCACACACACAGACAAACTGAATCCAGATGAAAATAATCCTCTAGTACTTCTTGTTAAACTCAGTTTAGTTCAATCTCACCTGCAGGACGAAGACAAGGACAAACAGCAAAGTGGAGCAGAGCAGCGCAGTGCCAGCAGCCATCTCTGTGTCAGTATTTGTGCTGATCCGACTCTTAGTTTGTTCTAAATGTCTGAGTCTGTCGCTGTTTTCAGTCAATAACAGAGCCTGACTTTAAATACTGACTACATCAGAATACATTTAAGCTTGAAATAAAGCTGAAAGTCTGCTTTGAAGAACAGATCTGACTTTCAGCAGCCGGTGATGGTCACATTGTAACAGCTGCCTGCTCAGAGTAACCAAATATCGTGGCGTTATTTGTGTCTGATCTGTAATGAAGCGTCTGCTGTGAATATGTGTTATCTCCTGTAGTCTGAGTGTAGCCATTATAACAGTGAGACAGCACTGCCACCATGAGGTCAAATTGGAGCATTGCAGGTAATAATTCTCAGCCTGTTGGAACATCAGACCTCCTCACACTTTGAACTCATTGTTATTCTGAATGTTTCTAGTTTCACTTTGATTCCCTGTCTGTGTTTGCTTCAGTGTTTCCTCTGCATGGTTTGACCAAAACATCTATTAATTCTGTCCAAAACGCTGCTGCGTGGTTTTTAACTCAGTTTCATGAAGCTTTGAAAGCTTCTGCTTTGGCTCCCCATCAGCTTCAGACTTTAGTTTAACGTCTTGGTTCTTATATTTATGGTCTTGTTTGTGTCATGTGTTCATTTTGACTTTTGCTGCTGGCTTTTTTTAAATTACTGTCAAGCTTCATGACTGTTCCTGATCTTAACAAGTGCAACAGTAATAAACTTTTCTTACTGGAACAGAGACATGAAAGTGTTCAGCTGTGTCTAAAATAAACCCACGTGCTGATTAAATCCTGTCACAAATATTTGCTGTTCTTTATTTGTGTGATTAATTTTCACCAGTTTCCTGTGTAAGACGTGCCAGTGATCAAGAGTCAAACCCAGACACACACGTTATTCGAACAGAGATGTCGAAGCTACACAATTTTATTTTATGTTTTTAAGTAAAAACAAACGTGAAAATCATAGATTTCAGAAGTCTCATGATTACAGATCTGTATTTATTTAATCCTGACTTCATTGATGCATAAAAGAGATAAAACTGGGGAAATCACAGCGCTGGGGGGAATCAGGGGGAGATTCATCTTCACATTACACAACAGGAACATATGAATCACTATTCAAAGCAGCGTCACATAAACTGTGTCAGACGTCTTTGAACCAAATTAATATTATCTTCTAAACATGATTCAGTTTCTTTTGATCATTAAAAGCTTAAGCACACAAATAAGAAATATACATTTGGTCTTTCCTACCTCTCAACACCTAGGGGCTCCAATTTATGTCTCCGCTCAGCCATGAATCCTCCTCACCTAACTCATCACTGACCGCAACTGACAGTGACATCTGATGGGGTGGCACTGCATGTTCTTCCATTGGTGCTGTTGTTTTCAATCTGTTAATTAGAGTCCACAAACATGGGATAGATAATATCCACAGCAAGTTAATATAGCTGTGAATGTGGCCAAATTACAACGTCAATGATAAAAATAATAACTTTATATATTCTGAATAGTTTAGTGAACCACTCACCCAGAGGATCTTCAATCCCAGAAAATTCTTTCACCTCATTTGATAATGTCTGTAGTCCTTCCATGCCCTGGTAACTGACCCTTTCAGAGCTGCATTAGTTGCAATATAAATACAACAAGGCAAACCACACCTGGACCGTCTAAAGTGACTTTAACCTTTACTGTACTGACAGTTATTGCATTCCTGGTCAGGTTAGCCACTCTCTGCACCTTGTAATGAACATAATCAATATGGTCAACATTTTATTGCTTTTTTGTTTTTCCAAAATACTATAGATTCAAACCCCCAATAGCTACAGGGTTTACCAAATTATAATTATCTGGAACTCTTCTCTGTCTATAAATGTTGGAGAATTTGTGTAGGATTTTAATTGTCTAATGTGGACCATCAATTTCACTTTCCCTGGACTGCAGTGTTTTGCCTATGACCTACATCTGTAACTGGACTTTTGTGCAAGTACCTGACCAGGTACTGGACAGGAAATTTATCAGTTTCTCTCCTCCACCAATCAAAACAAATCTGCCCTCGGTATCAAAACTTTTAGGAATTTGACCATAAGTGACATTTATGGTGTTGTCACCCCCATCAGGGCTTACCTCTCCCACTTTTGGTGAGACTCCTCCATCAGACATGCAATTACCCTGCTTTGGTGTGAAAACAGGTGGTGTGGTCAAGTTGGGTGCTTTAGGAAACAAAAACTCAGGACAGAACAGTTGTCAGCCATGTGTTTCATGCGAAACTTGCATACACTTAAATTCATATTGATCCTCTGAGTGTAATCGCACATTATAATTTGAATTTATCAAAGTTAAACTATATATTATAACTATAACTATATATATTATATTTTCTTTATTTATTTTTGTTCTGTTTTATGACCACAATTTGAGCCCATATACGTCTTTCAGGAGGAGGGGGGAACCTAATCTCTCACTCACACACGATTGTGCAATCTTTTTCTGTCTGATTCACAAAAACACAAAAAACTCCACTAAACTATAATTTTTGTAATTTTAAAGAACACTTTACTTTTTTTAAGGGAGAAATTACCTGCTTCAGTGTTTATTGAGGTCACTGACAGAGACTACCACGGTTTGTGCTCAATATACAATGTACTGTAATATTATCAGTTCCTTAGTGTTACAAATTATTAGTGTACAAACTATTTGAAGGAGGTTTGATCAAGGCCTCCTTGCGATTTGAAACGCTTTTGTCCAACCACAGTAATTCAGTTTAGTTTGTCTAGTTTAAAAAGGGTTAAAACTTAACCCCTGGCCTAATTTAAATTCATTTAATTTCTTAATTTAGCCTGACCTTTGACCTATTTGTTCCTTGTAACCAAAATAAACCTTTTATCTTATATTTTCATTTCATTACACGCTTATAATTCTCTTATTCATCTTCATCCTTAATCGTAACCTTTCTTTTGCCAACCATGTTTGGCTCGTTTGATGTCCTTGTATTTCATCACTGCCACTTCTCTGTGCAGCTTGTATCAGTTCTTCCAATTGTTCTTTCTGTTTTACAGGACTATTATCTGTTTATTCTTTCCCCCCTGAAAGTTGTAGTGCTTTGCTGAGAGTCACAATTTCTGCCTGAGGTAAGGCAGGTTTTGTGATGTGTCCTTGTACCAATGTTTCATGTGTCTCTCCATCATGGCTCTGTGGGAAAATAGACCACAGCTTCCTTCATCATTAACTTGAGTAACCACTTTCATCATGGTAGTAATTACTACTACAAATAACAATATAACAAAAATTATAACCTATAAACTATTGTGCCCATTAATTAAAAGAAACAATAACCTGCAGTTCCCCCTAGTTTCGTAGTCAGATCTGCTCCATGTCATGTAATTTGAAAATGTTCAAATGGAAAAAAATCCTCAGACATAAGAAATAGGATGTGAGTTATGCGTGACATCTTACAGCTACATATTTCTATGTGGTCTCCATTCATCCATTCATTTATGTTAATCATTTTACAGTTGCCTTTAGGATCAGATTAACGTTCCACATTTTTATGGTTGACATCACCTCTGTGCAAATGCTTACATGCAGAAGCAGGCAAAAGCCATACACATAAACCAGAACAAACACACATACAGCAGTGTATTTGTGTGTCAGTACCTGAAGAAGCAAGACAGCGAAAATGTGTCTCAGAAGCTTTGTTGAATTTCCTGCCTTATTGGAAATACAGCCTCAGACTGTGTCTCTACTTCGCCTGCTTTTTTGAGTTGACAGTTAACTTGTTATTGCTTTCTCACCCTTCAATGTCTGCTTCGCTGCTTTGCAGTTGGCTTTTTTGAATTCCTCAGCAGCACACATAAAAACGGTAAGGTTATGAAACTCTTCCTCTTTTGTTGCGTGTGGACAGAGAAAGAGAGATGGTGTTTAACAAATCAGATCACAATCTGCCACTTTGCAGGACAAGAGAGACCACAGAGGAAAGAAGGATAAAGAACAGTGAACCATGGAAAGCTCCACATTGTTCTCATGAGAAAACTGCACAGGTCATAAAACTGGTTTCACAAAGGTGCACATCAGCCCGAGACGGCAAAGTTTTAACCATAATATTAGCCACAATGTTTTTAATTAGAGGAAGGTTTAAAGCCAAGGACAGAACTTCCTTGAAATCTTGCATTTATATTTGCAGTTTTATCTCGTGATTCAATATTTCATTTTACATTTGCCGTTGCGTGGTTTGTTTGCGCTGTAAAGTTGCGTTGTCAGGTATACTACAGTAGTCACAGCAGCAATACCTGCAGCACCATGGAAGTATTAGCAGTGTGTCTACAGCTTTGAAAACTAACTTACATGAGTTCAATTCAACATCAAGATACCACAAATCAGTTTCAAATTCATGAACCAGCAAACATTTACCATTCCCAGTGCCCCAGTCATTTAAGGAAATACCACTGGGTTTCTGAGTGTTAGCACACTTATGTGGCTGTGATATCTGTAGTAAACGGTACCGTTTACATCATTACACGCTGCCTACAAAACACTTAGTTTACCTGCACAGGTCCTGTTACAAACTCGAGTCAGTTATTTCACAATCAGAATATTTTATTAATCCCTGAGGAGATTACAGCTGCTCCAAGACAGCAACAAAGTCAACTATTAAAATACACTATATGTTACAGTTTACAAATTTAATAAATAGCACTAATATATACAAATTGTTCCATTTTAAATATCAAGATTACAGAGGTGGTTATAAATAAACATGAAGAATATTGACAAAGAATATTACAGATATATGACATTTCACTCTAACCTGTGAACTTTGTCACTCGTTATTTTACTCTAGTGTGCGCAAAAAAGGTGTAACTATTGCAGTTATGTATAAGTTGTGTAACATCGTAGTGTTAAGGCTGGCAGTATTGACATAAACATCCACAGTGCTGCTGTTGCAGCAGTTACCACTCCAGCTCCACTGGATATTTCCCAGTCAGACAGGCAGTGCAGTGGCCCACTTTCCTGTTGAGCTTGTTGTTTATTTTGTCCTTTTCATTATGGACAGTGATGCCCTCCTGGACTGCAGATACGAGGCCCTCCACAGTCAGATATTTGACACTGTCAGCACCTGTAAACAGCTTTAGCATTAACACAAGTTTTTGTTCTGACCTGTCAAAGAAATGAATGGTAGAAGTTCATGTTTAAATACCAATATAACCAGCAATGTCCTCAAACTCCGGCTTGTTGGTGATGAGCTCCTCCTTGGTTGGGATGTTGATGCCCATGTAGCAGGGGAACCTGACTGGTGGAGAAGCCACCCTGATGTGCACCTGTCCAGAAGAATAATGTGTTTTTACCTATTAGTCACATCCTCAAAGATCATTTTGAACCAGAAAATTCTGCAGTTGGACACAAATATCAGTTTAAGCTTTGATGTGATGATTAGTATTGCCAGGAGGTTCCTGGTTTGAACCCTGACCGGGGCCTTTGTGGGTGGAGTTTGCATCTACCTGTGTGGGGTTCTTCTGTTTCACCCACATAAGTGTGTTTTAGGTGAAATTGTGACTCTAAACCTGTCAAGTGCTTGATGTGTATAAAACAAAACAGTGTATCAATGTATGGTTAAAATGTCTTATAATTTAGATCACACTGGATGGTGAAGAAAACGTGCTTATGAATGAGTACATGACGTTACTCATGCCAATCTGATTAGGGACAGATTTCCACTAAAGGTGGGACTTAGAAAGTGATTAGCTTTCATATTTTTTAATCTTTAGTATTGCAAAATTGGTCATTCCCAAATATACATGTGTCAGTTAAATAATAACTGGGATGTTCAAGACAATACAAAAATAATTTGATCCAGATATCCTGGATTCAGGGTTTTATGGAGTGGAGGGAATTTTCTGCCTTATTGAAAACAGCCTCAGACTGCGCCTCTAGTTCACCTGCTTTTTGAGTTGACAGACGCTCTGAAACCAACCTCTTTGGCACCTGCTTCCTTCAGCAGTTTAATAATGGGGGAAATTGTGTTGCCTCTGACGATGGAGTCATCAATGAGCACCACTCGTTTCCCAGCAAAGTTGTCCGTCAATGCTCCAAACTTCTTGGCCACTCCTAGCTGCCTCAAGCGGGTATTTGGCTGGATAAAGGTTCTTCCAACATATCGGTTCTTACACAGAACTTCAACGTATGGAAGACCAGACTGTGAAAAGAAGACAGAAGAAAAGCTAGAGACAAAGTCCACTCTGTATATTATAACATGACTGAGGTGGAGCAGACACACTGTGGGCAGACCTGCTGAGCGTAGCCCAGAGCAGCAGGGGTGGCAGACTCTGGCACAGTGCTGACAACGTCTGCATCAGTCGGAGACTCGGCGGCCAACTGCCGCCCACAGCGCTGTCTGACAGTATAAACCATCTGCCCTGTAGTAAAGTGATATGTTAGTATTACTACATTTAAGAAATGAGTAATCAGTAAGTGTGTTACCCATAATAAATATGCATACCTTCGAAAATAGAGTCCTGCTGGCAAAATAAACATATTCAAAAATGCAGAAGGCTGGGAGGCCTCCCTCAGGCCGGGGCACAACACTCAGAGACGTGACACCTTGTCTGGATATCTGGACTATCTCTCCTGGCAAGACCTCCCTGTAATACCTGTTAATCAGTAAGGACAAAATATAATGAACCGATGGACTCAAGGAAACGCCATTTCACTGTTCATGCATTTTGGTAAGGATGAAATATTTTTGGAAGAAAACCCTTAAAGTTCTTTTCTGAACCGACTGGTTTCTGTCTTATTTTAGACCTGCTTTCAGACCAAGATGACTGGTGTGCAACAAAAGCTACACAGTTACTGTTACGAAACCCCAGAACTACTCTGATGTCATCAAATCCCATCTTTACTGGAATTTACAGAGGTGACAAAACTTGGAATTTACATTATAGAAATGCATCTTTATGAGGAAAAGTGTAAATTGTCAAAAGGAAAACAATAAATAACTTCAAAAGTACTGATGGGATAAGGTAAATGACGTGAAACCTTTGAAAAGAAAAACCTAATAATAAGGCTATATGTAAATGATTTACACCTGGCATTGCAGTTCCTGTTCCACCAAATAGGAATAAGTAGGCAGGAGGAGATGATTCTAACTTCTACTGTGTTTTGTGCTTTACATAAATGTCTCCCTTTTACTTCACTTACTTTACTTCTGTCTCATGCCATTAAACTCTTACTGTCTTTCCAAACTATTCTTCTCCCTTTCGACACCAGTATCTGTATATCAATATCTACTTTTTAAATAGCTTCTTTAGCCAACCTATCTGCTCTTTGATTACCCAAAATACCTTGATGTGATCTAGCTTTTGTTGGACTGAACATGTTTCAGTGGCACTTATGAATACAGAATATAAAACCTTCTGTGTAAGTTAACCTCAGGTTGCTGAGAAAGGTGAGAAAAAGACAGATGAAACACAGATTTCTTGGATATAGCAAATAAATATTTCAGCAGAAAGTAAATCTGTGTGTGTTTAGTTCATTATTTTTGTGTCACATTGCTGTGTGCAACATTCAGCCTGGACAAGCAGAGCCCCCTCCTCACCTTTTTCCGCAGTGCATGGGCATTAACCAGCTCTCCATTGTGAGCTACAGCTATCTTGCCATGCAGTGTATCCACCACAAAGGGCTGGCAGTTCTGGAGCTCTGAGATCCCAGTAGTTGAATAGCGTGTGTGGCAAATGCCGAGGTTACCATAGCGCAGTTTGGTGAGGGCCTCGGGTGGAAAAGCGGTGCTCACT
>NW_027052119.1:0-25282 GCF_036321145.2 Pelmatolapia mariae | reverse complement strand
TCTGGAAAATTGCTAAAACTCCACAAGTGCAGTTGCAAAAACCATCAAGCGCTACGACAAAACAGGCTCACATGAGGACCACCCCAGGAAAGACCAAGATTCTGCTCCTGAGAATAAATTGATCTCAGTCACCAGCTTCAGAAATCACAAGTTAACAGCAACTCAGGTTAGAGCCCAGACAAATACCACACGGAGTTCCAGTAGCAGACACATCTCTGCATCAGCTGTTCAGAGGAGACTGTGTGAATCAGGCTTTTATGGTCAAATAGCTGCTAAGAAACCATGACTAAGGAAAAGCAACAAGCAGAAGAGAATTGTTTGGCCCAAGAAACACATAGACGAGTGAAAATCTGTGCTTTGGTCTGATGAGTCCAAATTTGAGATCTTTGGTTCCAACCGCCATGTCTTTGTGCAACCATGGTTCCCACCATGAAGAATGGAGGAGGAGGTGTGATGGTGTGCGGGTGCTTTGCTGGTGACACTTATGGGGAGTGTTTCAAAACTGAAGACACACTGAACCAGCATGGCTACCACAGCATCCTGCAGCAACATGACATCCCATCAGGTTTGGGTTCAGTTGGACTGTCATGTATTTTTCAACAGGACAATGACCCCAAACAAACCTTCAGGCTATGTAAGGGCTATTTGACCAAGAGGGATGATGGAGTGATGGAGTGCTCCGCCAGATGGCTGGCCTCCACAGTCACCTGATCTAAACCCTATTGAGATGGTTTGGGATAAGATGGACTGCAGAGTGAAGGCAAAAGGGCCAACAAGTGCTCAGCATCTGTGGGAACTCCTAGAGGACTGCCGGAAAACCATTTCAGGTGACTACCTCCTGAAGCGCATCGAGAGAATCCCAAGAGTGTGCAAAGCAGTAATCAAACCAAAGGGTGGCTATTTTGAAGAATCTAAAATATAAAACATGTTTTGAGTTAGTTAACACTTTTTAATTTACTACATAATTCCATATGTGTTCATTCATAGTTCTGATGCCTTCAGTGAGGATTTACAATGTAAATAGTCATGAAAATAAAGAAAAAGCATTAAATGAGAAAAATATTTGACTGGTAGTGTATGTGGCCAGTCTATAGCCACACACACCATTAGTCCTGGTCACAGTATTTAAATGTGGTGGGTGAACATGGCTGCTTCCACAAACTGTAAACCCATACATTAATTGAAAGTTTAAGAGAATGCATCAGTTTGTTGGAAGATGTAATTATATATTACTCTTTGTATATTTGTGTGCATATAATACTTTTTTCTATTAAATAATTAAAAAAAATTATTGACTGTACCTTTAATGCAAGTAAACATTTGAGTATATGAAGAGTTTACCTACATTTCAGAATATAAAAAAAATTGTGCACAAGCTTTTAAAATAATTAGATCAGTGCACAGTATTAAAGATACATTACTGGTATTTTTTTTGGCAGCAGTATTTGATCATTTCCAATACTGTCTCCATGTTGTTAAAATATAATTAAGTGCAGATTATTTGCTGCAGCACATTTTAAAGGCTTTATTTACATGTAAAAGTTCTCTAAGTTCTGTACAAGAATGCTTTCAGGCCTTTGACGTATTTTGATTTGATTCTTTAGGCTGGTCAGAGAAAACAAGTGGTTGGTAACTTTTTTACATTTGAACATTGGACCAATGGTTTTTTATTGAATAAAGGAAAATTAAATTACAAGGTGCAGCATCTAAAGGTCAACTCAGACTAAAGGGCAGACATAAAATCTAGATATCTTCAGATGATCTGCTGAACTTAGTGCTACACCATAAAATTAAGCATGTGATTGATTTATTATCTTATCTTATCACATGTGAGCCAAGCTGTTACAAAGGAGAGCTGTTAATTATTTGGCCATATATGACATTAAGGGGGAAAAAGCACATGTGGGACTGAACAAGTGGCATTGGGGCAGCCAGCTGTGAGCAGGTATAAATAGAGGTGTGTGGCTTTCCCTGAACCAGAGCACTTACAGATTCTCCTTGTTCTGCTCCTCAGGCTTCTCACCATGAACTCCATCAGTGTGCTGTCCTGCCTCAGCTTGCTGCTGGCAGCTGCTGTTGCCCAGCATCCCAAACCCTGTGGTGAGTATGTTAGTGGATACATTAGTACGTTTTTTAAAAAGTGATGTTAAGAAAAGTGAAGCAGATTTTAGTATTACTGCAGAGATGAGAAAACTTTAAAATTTCACATTATTGAAAAAAAGAAATTTGAAAAATGCTACATAGGTACTTTCATTTATAAATTACTTCACAAACAAAAAAACCCCAGATTATTATTTCAATTTTCTATTCCACAGTTGTCCCCCTGCTGTTAACTGGAAGCTTCAGTATGGTGAGTTCATTAACAGGAGTTCGTGTACTCATAATCTTTCCTCAAACCTGGTTGGATTCCTGTCAAGTAATCAGAGTCTTTTTCTGCACCTACTAATTGTACTCCTTAATTTTCAGTCTGCTGGCAACGGATTCATCTGGATCAGTGACCTACAGTGCTTTGGGGCAACAAATGCGGCTTAGAAGTATTGGAGTTACTGCGGGTCAGACCTTCATTGTGGACCAAGTGATGCTTTTCAATGAGGTAATGAGCCCATTTTTCTACTTCTTTAAATGTATATAAACTGTTTGATGAAAACTAAATAAAACTTAAAATATATCGAATATTCTTGGATCCAACAAATAGTCTTAATTTCCTGCTGGTACTAATTAACTAAAGTTTCAGTAAATATTGCTGTTTCTCAGTTAGTAAAATGCATGTTTAGCTAAATTATGTGATAAAGATAATAAAGACTATAGCACTTTTTAAAATTAAAAACAGCAGTAAAAATAAAGTGAGTACATCACTACTCTTTCAAATATGCTGTATTCACAAGACACAGCAGGCTAAAATTATAAAGACAAATATGTAAATAAAAGTAGAGCATTCACCTTCTTTAATTACCATTTCAGAAAGTCTATTATGAAATCGACTGGAGCAAGGAGTCCTGCAAGAAGTTTCCCCTAAATACAGAATTCATCTCCATGCAAGTGCCTGCTAATGCTGAACTGATGGGACAGTCAGTCTTGGGGTCCTCCTCCTCTTGGGGAATGGGTGTGCTAACCAACACGTGGTATGGAAAGCTTTTGGAAAACGGTAAGAGGGAACTTTTTACCATAACCGAACAAATCCCATTTTACTTTTGCTAAAATATAAACAGACTGTTTTTGTTTATGGAAAAATACACTGAGCCAGATCGCAAGATATGTGTCTCAAATTGGTCTATATTCTGCTTTTGTCTGATATCCCTGAAATGTGCAGTAATGAAGCTCCATATTTTTTTCCATAATTGTCTGTTTTCTGCTGCTCAGTTAGTCTGTTTATTGTAAGAACTATAGTTCTTACTTATGCTTCCTGTTTTCAGGCCATTACACAACTGCCTTCACTGAGGCTGCATTCCCATTTTCTTTAGCGGCTACACTCCAGAGACTGGGTGGATCACCTACAAGTAAGATCTGAAACTAGACTCTAAATCCTTAACATTACCATTAGGAACACTTAAATGAAACTAAATGTTGGCAAAAGGTCTTATGCCAAACATTATTATAACGTGTATAATATATTTTATAATATAAAGTATAATATACTTCATTCTTTATTTTACAAAGATAGTGTCTAAATGCAAATAGGAAATATAAAATAGAATTCAGTTCATTTATTGAGAACATCCCTTGTTCTTAAGTTTGTTACATAATAATTAAAAATTATGATCAGATTTTCTGATATCTTTTGAAGCTTTACTTATTCTCGAGAAATTGAAATAAAAAAGTGAGCACTTCACAAACCAAATTTCAAACCCAGTGTTTAACCCTTTAAAACCTGAACCATGAAATAACTGCCACAAATCTTTAATTTTTTGATAATGGAGTGTTTGTTGAACCTTTAGACAAACGAATATATCAAATTTTAATCTGCGTATATATGAGTTTTAATTTGTATCACATTTGCTACGTAAGCCATACTTTTGCAACTTAGTCATTAAAAATGTGTGATGCTATTAATATCATTTTTGAGGGTAAAAAAAGTCACGCTGATGATGTAGAAGTGTCAAAAACTCACAAAAACACATATATCAAATACGATACATTGGGCATTAAAGGGTTAAGTAGCTTGTCAGTGCAGAAATAACTGAACTGAAAGTATTTGAAGAGGTACATGCACTGCTATGCTATTTAGGTAATCTTAAACAGATCCTGTGTGCATTATATACTGTTATCCTAATTCATTCTGTGACATTTTTATTTTGTCACTTAACAGCATTCTTTAATAATCAGAAATCAAAAATCTTAAAAAACACATTTTGTTTCTATTCCAGCACCTTTAACTGGATAATTGGTATTTCTAATCCCATGGATTTCATCCCGCCTGACTTCTGTGTCGACTCTAAACTGGAGGAAACAAAGACACCACATAGCTTCTTCACTGCTGTGGAGTCTCTGGCCATGAAAACCAAGAGAGACAAATAAAGATTTGGATGTGAACCCAGATAATTACAAATGCTGTCCTACATAGGTTGCAGGGCTAAATATGACCCAAATTAACAAGTAATTATTATGAAATATGGAGCTAAGTGTTTTTCACCTGCTGTGCAATATTCAGCCACCAGACAACAAAAAAAGAGTTTTACACTCAGTATCTTACTCAGTCAAGTCAGATAGTCAGATACCAATAGCTTGAGACTGCATGTTAGAAGGTGTATTAAAACACTAGATCCTGTCTGATCATGGTAAATGGTAATGGTAAATGGCCTGTATTTATATAAGCGTCTTTACTAGTCCCTAAGGACCCCAAAGCGCTTTACATATCCAGTCATTCACCCATTCACACACACATTCACACACTGGTGATGGCAAGCTACATTGTAGCCACAGCTGCCCTGGGGCGCACTGACAGAGGCGAGGCTGCCGGACACTGGCGCCACCGGGCCCTCTGACCACCACCAGTAGGCAACGGGTGAAGTGTCTTGCCCAAGGACACAACGACCGAGACTGTCCGAGTCGGGGCTCGAACCGGCAACCTTCCGATTACAAGGCGAACTCCCAACTCTTGAGCCACAATCGCCCCAGCAAATCATCAGCAAAAATAATCAGCAAAACAAATTAAAGAGGAGAATGACTTCCCGTGTTCTTTGTTTTGTTATTCCTTCAATAAAATCAATGAGAAGCACTAGACAATTCTGTACTTTTTTTGCATCCTTGGATTGATGATATAATAATGCAGAAAAATCTGATTTGAAAAAAAAATACAGTTTCAAGTATCAATGAAAAAACTGTGAATTTCTTTATTTTTAACTGTAAATTGAAGCATATTTCAGAATAACAGAGAAAAAAGTAGAAGACGTATCAGTTTTAATAAATGAAAAATTTGAAAGTGACCATAAGAATGACATGTTTATCTTAGAAATGAACTCTTTTGTCAGTCTGACGATGTTTGAATGTGTAGACTTCATTTCTGAATCTTCACACTGATACTCTTATTATGTCAGTAGTATTAGCCTCTACAAATCCCATTGATTACAGTGCAAATGTGAATGCATGACATCCCATCAAAGGACAGACACATTCCACATCGTACCTCTGCATGTCTTTCTTGCAGTTTCTCTCCTTATTAAAGAATATGATTGTTTGAGAGAATGCCATAATCAGCAATAACCTGAGTTAAAGAAGGAAAATGAAATCCCAGGCTGTCTGCTCTTACTCTTTGGCAATGACACACCCACGTGCAGTCAGTCTTACTGTCTGACTGTGCCCAAACTAGTAGTGTAGAATACTGAAGCATTTTGTAGTACTGAATGGTTTTAGCTTTGCATTTGCACATTCCTGCTGTTCCTGTTTGATTACACCTAAGTAAAGACTTTAAAGGAATTAACTGGGTAAGCACGAAAGATAGTGTCACCATATCAGTGTGAAACAATATGTAAAATATGGTTTTATGAAGAACAAAAGGATGTCATGGTGAAGATGACCTTTGTGTGCATCAAAATCTGAACTGCAGAACAGATTTTCAACATCTTACATAACTGTGTTTTCTTTTTATTTCCTTTGCATTTTAATTTCCTTTTCATTTAGTTTGTTCAAAACATGGATAAACCAAACTGAACAATCAGGCAAATAACTAAAGAAAGGAAATGTGTCTGGGCTCTGTTGTCAGCTTAACGATAATCTTTGCATTCAACAGTATGATCAGTTAAGTATATATTTGCATTGGTGTCAAAGATCCTTTCTTTGCATTTCCATGTAATCCCAAGAGCAAAAGTTATGTCAGATTGATAACCTGCATCACTTGAATGTTCAGAGGGTTAGAGTTTTTTCTCTAATCTAAGTAACTGCCATTGAAAACTGATAACGATAAAGATCATAAAACGTTTATCACAGACTGCTCTGTTTTTATCTTCTGACTGACAACTGTTTATAAACACACATACAGATAATCTATATGAAGCTACATATCAGAGGATCTGACTTAATAAAATTTGATACTGATCAGTGAAAGAGCCTTCCTGTATCAACAGTGAAGCTCTGTGTTAATGTGGGTCTGCTGGCCCAATTACATCGGCGTCTCTTTGAACTTCTTATTGAGTGTTCCTGTAAACAGATACCAAATGAAAGTATGACATTGGGAATCAACTCCAGATCTTTTATCTGTCAAATGTTTTATTAAACATTGAGGGAACCAATCTCACATAGTCATAAAACATTTTATTAGTCAATTATCCAACTGCTTTTGAACCTCTGAAACGGTATACAAATTGTTGCAATTCCTAAACAGTTACACAAGTGTTACACAAATACATTGAACAAATTCAGAATGTGCAACAGGTGATTTGCATTAATGAAATCATTATACAATAAAAATATAAACAACTAAATTTTTATTCTAAATCCATCTTAATATTACACTAAATTAAAGTACAGCTTTTGGGTTATAGCTTAGCCATTTTATGTTATGATGAACAGGAATTTTATTTCAGTAATATTTCCTTTTCCAATGCATTTTCAATGCAGTTAATCATGAATGACCACAACTGATGACATAAGATTCTAACAATGAAAATAGCTTCAAGAAAGTGAGTGTATAGTTTTTACACATACTATGCAAATCAAACAATAATCAATGTGTATATTAGCACAAAATTAGTCATTTGGGGGTAATGTAGGAAAATGTATTTTTAAAATGAGGCTGTTTGCACTGTTCTCCATCAAGCATCCTCTAAAGAAGTCAGGATGAATCTAAACTGAGTGCAAAAGAGCAGAAATGAAATGATAGTGTATATCATGAGGGGCAAATTTGTCACATACATGTTCATTTGCTTGTTTAAATCAGGGGGAATCTGGGGAACAGATTTTAAAATGGATCAGAACCTTCAGAAGAGTTGCAATTATTTATTATTCAGATAACTTGTTGTGCTTAACGTCTCATGTAGAAAACTGCAGTACTAGTCGTTCTTCAGCAGATGGAGGCAGCATCCCTCGTCATCTCAGATGATACTGCTTTCATTTATGTCTTTTCCAACTGAATGTGCTGTAGTGTATGTGCTTGAGTACAACAGCCTATTGTTGCATGTGTTTACTGAGAGCCTCATTTCTACAGTATATTCTGCATTCATATTTGAGTATGAATTATTCATTCAGTGTTTTATATCATAAATATTGTACATTCAAGTATTTTATGAGATGCATCTAAAAACTACAGATCAACTCTAGATGTGGCCTGAAATTCTGGCAGTTTTTGAGAAATTTGAAAAAATGTCATGTCACACATTTTTTCAGTTGTGTGGTCTAGCATCATTGTATACGACACCTATGCTGTATTATCAGTCATACAGTTTTATATACGCTACCAGTGCTTCCCATGAGAAGTTGCATTTGTTGACAAGTACATCAATAAACTCTTTAGTCCTTTTGTCAAGGTTATCTGTGACGCATAATATAATATATGACTGGTACTCAAGGTAAATAGGTAAAGTGACACCAACACAATATCCAGCGCTGATGAGTTTGTATCTCGCACATAAAAGGAATGTATCTTTTTACAAGATATCTTTTCCTCTACTTTTCTTGAGTTACAGTATAATTCCTCTGTGTCCTCTCATAGTCATACCTGTCTACACAATGAACGTCAATAATAACAGAATTTATTTTTATTATTAGAGGGTCATCACACTTATTTCACCTCAGGGAATTGTGAGTCATCGTCTAATAATCAACACTATGTTGTTCAGAGGTAGCTACCTAATCCCAATGTGAAAAATTAGCTCTTTGTGATTTAAGAGTTAACAACCTGCTATGGAAGCATTAGCAGCAAAAATAGCCCTGCAAGTCTGCCCAATTATCAGTCTAATGATTCTCTAAGCATGTTGCGACCTAGGCTGAGAAATGTGCAGGAGGCTCACTGTAAAGTACCTGTTGTGATAAGAAATTACATTTATTTTGTTCAATTTATTTATGTATTTATTTATTTTTTGGCCAGATTCACTTGAGCCTAAATGTTAATGTAGGAGGTGCTGTATGCAGATTTGTTAATTTTGTGCCTGATTGCCCGTCAGTCGCAAAGTCACTGGAAAGTACAGGCAATTTCAAACCCTGTTGCCTTAAAACTCTCAGCAGTGGCAAATGAAATGGCCTAAATGAAATGGAAAAATAAAAAAGCTAAACACATTGAAATCACAAATACATTAAAGGTAAATATTTGATGTTCAACGTGTTTAACTCTACTATTCATCATGCAGTGATAGTCACTTGGGCTGACTGTCAAAAAATATGACCAAACCAAATAAAAGATGTCGACAGGAACTGACCAAGCTGTGAAAAAAAAGTGCTGAGGCACTAGGAGCACATGTAATATTTCTGACAATCATTTGCAGCTGTGTCTGCCTGTGCTTCATGCTGTTCGCTCTACCCTCTACCCTCCAGCAGTAGCCAGTCTAACATCAGTGAACTGGCTCCCAGCCTGACTGGTAGCATAATGACATTTGGCACAGAAGGTTATGTTTACCTTTGCCACTATTGTAACTGTGTTACCATGCTAATGATTGCTGATCAGCACAAAATTCAAAGTACAGCTGAGGCTGATTGGAATCTTTTTCAAGCATATCAACTAAAACTGGCCAATTTTAACATTATGATAAATGATTATATTTGTGGATAAAAACACATACATTTTATTCAAACACGTAATGCCTAGCATGAGGACTTTTATAATAGCCTATAATCACAGTTCCAGTGATTATAGGCTATCCTATCTGCAACTGATGCTTCATCAGATATTTAATCAGGCCTATATGTCATCTGTATGATGTGTACAGAGAAGCTCTTCCTGTTGGCTGCCAACACCCACAGTGCACATACAAACATGTCCTTGGTATAATATTGCTTCCTGTTGGATGAGTTATCCAGGAGAATGAGCACATGCTGCACTATGATGGCTGTTTTTGTTTTTAAACTCAAAATGTGCCACGTTTTCCCTCTGACTCATATGCAAACACATAATATTTAATTATATGAAATTAAATTTTCCCTGCCTTTGGAAAATCACCTCACATTATCAAACACTCTTAGATGATCAAGTCACTGCATATTAAAATTGATTGCAGAGAAGCTCATTAGTTTACAAGTTCCTACAGGTTAACTTTTTTTTTACAGCATGTACCAAAAAGAAAGAAAATAGATCAGTAAAGAAATGTATGAACCCTCGTTCCACCCCCCTCCCCCCTCCCACACACACACACACACACACACACGACAAATGGCTACAACATCTCTTTTATTACTACTCAGTGTACTTACTGAGTACTCATCCAGCCTGATCAAAGAGCCCTAATTACAGGCATTAGTGAGTGATGACTCCAGTGAGTGGGTACTACACATACAAATAAGACTCTGTGTGCGAGGTTATAGGTTTTAATGTGTGTCTATGAGAATTTGTGGGTGTGTGAGTGTGAACTGCAGTGTGCTTTATAGCTTGTGATGCAGCAGAACATTGTTAGTCATCCTCACCTCACTATTCAGTAGAGGTTGATGGACATCAGAGGGTCAGCCACCAATTATCCTCTTTACGCAAATGAGAGAGGCAATTCCTCCTCTACATACTTCTCTAGCTCTGCTCCTCTTTCTTTCTCTTTCTTTGTCATTAATCTTCTAGCTGCCTCCTCGTGTGTTTATTTGCTAACTGTATGAGCAGCAATATAAATTTTATTTAATAGTACAGGAGATTTTACTGACATACACAATATATTTTTTCTCCCAAAAAGCACAAGGCATTCATTCAACCTTTGTGGGTAATTTCTGATTACCACTGGTCTTTACATCTACATTTATTTGAAAAGTGGAAGGTGAAAAGGCATCTTTGCAGGTTACTATGAAATTGAATGGGCACTGTAACCAAAATGGTATAGACCCTAAAATTTAGTTTAAAGTAGATATCTATGTAAACCTAACTACTCTTTCAAAAATACAAACATATGTTTTTGTATTTTAATTCAAAGTGTCATTGATATTTTACAGTGACACTTGTCCATCTCATCTACACAGACAAGTACCCAGATAAGTATTACTAGACAGGAATTCCTTCAAATTTAAAAACATGTTTATGCCATACTGTATATATCTACATGCAAATTACATTTCTCATATGGTTATGCTCCATTGTGTGTTGCATTTTGAGCTTACTTGAATGAAAGAGCCTCTGAACAATCAAAACGTATTGTTCCCTGATGCTGGAAAGGCATGGTGGTGCTGTGATTAGCAATGTCGCCTCACAGCAAGAAGGATCTGGGTTTGAATCTGCTGGTTGTCTAAGGCGATTGCAGAGGTACTGAAGAGGGAGATGCCTACTGTTTCGAACCAAAATTAAAGGGATTTTCTTTATACATGTCTTTTATTTTGCTTTTTGAATTAACTCTCAATACTGCCTACATGTAAAGCAAAGTCAAAATTTCAGTATTTTTCTTTTTCAATTTTTTTTTTCAATTTTTTCTTTTTACAAAATAATCAAACTACTGTTTTTAAGGTAAATCATATGCTGTGTGTTGCAAACAAGTAAAGCTTAGGACAGTGTTGGACAATCAGGTCAGGACATTCTCCAGTTGCCTTTTCTGACATGTCTGCTTCAGATGTGTCGTCACTATTGGAAATGCTACATTTGGATATTCAAGGGATGGCAATTCTCACATGACACATTACCCTGACTTGATAATAGGGAGCTGGCTGGGTAAAGACGTTTTAATGTCTGATCCCAGCTAAGTGAGACGCTAACATTCTCACATAGCTGGGACGAGTAAGACAAGCTCAGGGCTGCATTGTAAAAATCACTTAACACTCTCCAAGAAAGCAAATACGCACATTCCCCGCAGTTGTTTAACTATAACTTTAAATTATTGTAAATCGGGGTTTCATGTCATCATCACTGGATAGATACAAGGGTTTTACAGTTCTATTAAATTCTTTTATTTGTTGTTTTCAATCCTAATTTTTCTTAAGTTCATATTAGAGAAAACATTTAAAATTTGCAGTGTAAAATATGCAGACATGTTAACGACAGCAACAAATTCACTTGTTTAGTCTGTTCTTTTACATCGAAATAACAAACCCAGTGTTCCTCAGTGAGTTTGTGGTTGCCTATAAACAGGACTCTATCTGCCTCATCCATGCATGCAGTGGGGTTTTCTTTATGTCGACTTAACTTAATATAATAAGAAGGTAAGGACACGCTATAATATTTTAAAATACACCATAATTGTGAGCAAGTGCCCTCGAGTGTTAGTCCACTAAATGTTATGAAACTGTTTTTCAAAGTGAGAGAAAAAGCAGAAGTTAATTTGTGATAACACGTTTTATGACTTTGGTGAGCGGGTCTGTGGCACAAGCTTGTTTAAATAGGTTCAACAATACAGGCAAAACATATGGCCATGAATATGTTTACATATATATATATATATATATATATATGTGTGTACAAACAAGATCCCAGGCATATGCTACGACCTTTCCAAATACAATAATCTGGCATTATAAAGAAAGAAAAGTCGTGTTATTTAGTTTGCATGACATAAAGCCTTTGACAGGTTCCTGTGAAACAGATATTTAATGTGTAAGTTATTTGCAGAACGAGTAATTGGATGTAAGGGGTGAAAGCCATAGCTGAAGAGGGCACAAATAGAGGAAACCATGCTGTAAATCTGTTTGAGATTTGCTGCAGTAAATAGAATTGATCTCACTGGCTGACACAGAATTGTCCAAAGAGTCGCCAGGAGTAAACATATTGTTCTCCTTTTTTACCATTATCCAGGAAAATCTCCCCACATGTGTACCCCATCTGAGCTCATTGACTTCTCACAGAGGGTGACTTTTAGCACAAAGTTCAACAGGATTAAAAAAGCTTTTCCCAAAGTGTAGAATTAAATTCAGCCACTGGCAAAGTCTGTTAAGAGAGGGTGTTAATCTTAGTACATACCTGTTTTGAGGTCTCTCTTCCAAAGTGAACATGTAAACTGAAAGGAGGTATTTGGTCTAAAGAAACTACAGTATGCCAGCTCTGCATACTAATAAGAAACTATATTGTAGTAATACATATTATGTCATTGCAGCAGCACAGCTTAGCACAGCTTTACTTTACTAAGGGGTGTATAAGGGTTGCATGTTTGGCATGTTGTTGATATGTCTGTTGTTTTATTGCTTATTAACTCTAAATAAATAGCTTTCACCTATTACAAAAGGTGTGTGTGGAAAAAAATATGACAATCTCCCCCTTGATTTTGTATCAGCAGTCAGCAGAACACATCTACTGTTACATCTCCGGTGCTGTCTTTCAATTTTAAAACAAATTATTTAAAAAAAAAATGCACCACAAAATGCCATATTATTTTTTGAAAGCCTTTCTTTTATTTTAAAAACTTTTTTTTTTTTGCCTTTCATGCTTGTATTAGGCATGAACTCGTGAAAATATATATGCTTTATGAATTCCTTTGCATGTCATGGCTACAGCAAGAGCTTCTTGTGGGATCAAATATATTGTCTGTTTGCTGACATATCCATGTCAATCAGCATATATAATCAAAACTAATCTGGAATTGAAAGTGATGGCTGTTCCAGTTCATTTGTCCATTGGCCATTATCTGTTCCCTTGAGCTTCAAAGTTTGGCAATGGTACTTCCTCCTATGGGGTGGTGACAGAGTTCTGTTCTGTGTTTATACACTACAAACTGATAGCCCAGAAGCTTTACAATACTGGGATTCCCATTTCATGGGTATCTGTCTTCCAGATTATATTAGTAGAAATATTGGATTGTTCACTGCATGCACTCACTTACTTGTTTGAAAGGGTCATAGAACTTCATCATGTTTGTGATTTATGGGTATTTTAATATATAGTATATTACCTTTTTTATTTATTTTTTATTTTTATTCACAATTCTTGATTAATTAATTTTATGATAATTAGCATCATGCACATTTTTTTATTAAATAGATGTTATTGCATGAGTTTAAACTGATGACCATACATAACCCTTTTTTTAAACTTTCAGTTGCATTCAAAAAAAAATTGTATGCTATTATTGTTTATTGGGACAATAAGGCCACACTCCAATAAACTCATTTATAATTAGTCATTTATAATTACTCACAGCTCAGACGGATTTATCTTGCCTAACAAAAAAATCAGTAAATAAGGGGAATAAACTGTTCTTTCATTCATGTGCTGCATCTTCTCACTGTTTTCTGAACTAGTTTGATCTGGTACCTGCACCTACCTGTCTGCCTATATGGGCTCTATAGTGGGTGTGGTTGCTAGCACTGTTGGCTCACAGAAAGATGGTCCTGGATTCAAATCCATTCTGGGATCTTTCTGTGTGGAGTTTATATTTTCTCTTTAGGTACTTTTGCTTCCACCCACTTAAAAATATCTGTAATTCTGTAATGGGGTGAACCCAAACCAATAAGTACATTCAAACTTGAAATGGAGAGGCTTTATGTGGAGGAATGGAGTCTTTAGTCAGGTAAGCAAAAGTTAAACTGGTTGGTTGATGATGGTTTCTTTATTATAAACTGTTTTTCTACTTTGGCAATAAAAGTCAAGTAATAAGAAATATGTGTAAGTGTAAGAATTGAATTTAAAATCCTGCCTCTCACATTCAAGGTCTTGAATAATCAGGCTCCATCTTATCTTAATGACCTTATAGTACTGCATCACCCCGTTAGAACAATTTGGTCTCAGACCGCAGGCTTTATTGTGGTTGCTAGAATATTTTAAAGTAGCAAGGGAGCCAGAGCCTTCAGCTTTCAGGTCCTTCTTCTGTGGAACCAGCTTCCAGTCCGGGTTTTGGGAGGCAGACACCCTCTCTACTCTTAGCTGATTTCAGTTCACATGTCCGAGGAGGAAAATAGTGACACAGTCTTGAGCATGGATATGGACTTTTATTTTTATTGCACACATGGACCAGATAAATGGTAAAGTGGAAAACTGCATCCAGGACAGTTGCTTACTAATTCCTGTCCATGTCCATAATGCATTGAGTGTTTTTTCTTCAGTCCCCTTTTTCACTCACTATATGTTTACACACTCTGTATTTAATTATGAGATATCATTCATCTCTGGCTCTCTTCCACTCAAATAAACAAAAAAAAAAAAACCTGAACCACCTTACAGCTACTCTATTCTGTTTTTTATGACATCATGAAACTAGCTCTTTTCTTAAAGGCTAGGTTTGTTATTTTGTGAATAAGCATAATATTTAGTAGAAATTCTCTAATTAAGGGCCTTTCAGATGAGACTTAAAGCATTTCATTTCAGTCTAATCTGCCACTGACTATAAAACCATTCAATGAGATTTCCCTCGCATAAAGAATTCCATACAAGCATTTGAAAGCTACAGTGTGGGAACAGATCATGTGGAGTTTGTGAGGGTAAACACTCCTTCACAACCTGAATTTGATTAAACCCGTTTATGGGCTGCTGGTACGACCTTGTCTCAGATGGACATGTCTCTACCTTCAGTAGTCACAAGCAAGGACAGAGACCTGATTTGTGTGGTTTTTAAGTTTGAGCAGTGTTATCATCATCTATAGGTACAAAAAGAGTGATATATGTGTAGTTACTGACACTCATACTTGTGTAGCACCAGTTATGCTTGTGTAAGTGTAGTAACCATGGGAATGAAAAAAATTCACTACTGACATGAATACATAACCACACATGATGTATGCTTCAAAGTTTTTTTTACCTTTACTGACCTAAACATTAGAATTTTTGAAGTTTGTGACATTTGTTTGACACACGCACTGATATTTAACCATCAAATAAAGTCACATGCGAAAAGAAATAAACCCTGTTTCAGTTCTGAGGTTAAACATATCAGAATGTAGTAAAATAATCTGGCCCTTACCCGGTTCTAGGTAAATACCACCTTGGATGAACAACAGCACATGACAAATCACACTTTGTCATTATCTATTTGACAAAACTAAAGCAAAAACACAGAAGAAGAGCCTGAAAATCAAGTACAGCCCATGATTCAATAACTTACAGAAGCAGCTTTAGCAGAAATAGTTTGAAGTAATCAATTACATTCCTTTTAAGGAAGACAAGGCTTTTTCATGGCAACCACTGCAAACAAGCCATGTTTAAGTCTTATTCTAACTGTAGAGTCATGAAATTTGACATTTAACATCAACTTTTCCACCAGAATGTTTTTGAATTTTTTCCACTTGTGTATAATCTTTTACATTGTAGAATGATGAACATCATTTAATATTGTTTTGAAATGGCTGCTCTAAGATCATTGCTGATGACTTTGCTCCTTGGCATTGTGTGAGCACACACCGGAATGCTCCACCCCAACAAACTGCCAAAACATCTCCTGTTATAGTGATGGCCGCATTTGCTGCTTATAAAGTAATCATATGCATTTTAATAACTGCACCTAGCTGCGACTCACCCTTTGTATCGAAGCAAGTAAGGGTATGCTTAAACACTGCATCTGCATTTTAGGTATTTTTCTGTTGAGTAAAAGCTGGTGTGGCGTGATATGTCACCAAGCAGATGTCACAACATGATTTGATCATATTGGTGAGGGGGCCGATATACAGACCAAAGCCCCTTTTCCATTAGTACCTACTTGGATCGACTCGATCTGGCTCACCATGACTCGACTGGTTTTCCATTATAATCGAGTACCACCTAATGTGAGTGGTTGTCATTAAAACAATGTGGCCAAGCATCCGGTGACGTAATTAGTATGCGACACGAACGCCACAACAAAGGCAGACATCGAGGCGATGACATACCTGCAGCTCGGTCTGTGGCTTTCATCAGACTCAGGGACCACAGTATTGTTTTTTGTAGCCATTTCCCCCAATGGCCAGTTTCTAAAATGGCAACTTTGATTTTCTTGAATGAGAAGCTCTAATGACTCATCAAGTGACACCAATGACTAGCCAATCAGTGGCATGGAGTCTGAGGATGCCACATTTTAGTACCTGGTTGATCGCTTTGGAACCCCGGCTTAGCAGGTACTATTTTTGTACCTGGTACCAGGTACTATGACCTAATGGAAAAGCCTGAAAACCATTAAAGACCGTTGTGAATTGATCTGAGTGAGTACTAATGGAGAAGGGGTTATACTTCCTTAGAGAAACTGAATGGGCTGAACACTAGAACCTCAATTTCTCAGAACTGAGATGGAGGAAATTTGAATACATCCAATTTGTAATGGCAGAGAAACATTGAAGCAGGAGAGGCTGTTCAGGTTGTTGGACCTAACAGGAAAATAGAACTGTGTCATCTGCATAACAGGGATAGGAGATTCCATTAAAAAATATTAATTCTTTGGCCCAGGGGTATATATAAGGAAAACATAACAGGTCCAAGGATTTAACCCAGGGCGCTCCATATATTAACGGTGCAGATGAGGACATATGCTGATTAATATGAATTCTGAAATATCTGTTTGATATTGATGGAAGAGGTACAGACTTGAGCTGTGACCTGATACTGTTGATCTTTCCAGTAAAGAAATCTAAAAAAAATTTCAAACTCATTGGAAGGCATGGGAGTGATAGCAGACTAAGGAGAATTAAGAAGTTTGCTGATGGTGTCAAATAAAAACTTTGGACTATGTTTGTTATTGTTAATCAAACTTTAAAAAAAATGTTCTCACATCTTTTATGAGTTGGTTAAGTATGACTAATAACTCCTTCATATGGATATTGGAGTGAACATAGAGATAAATTAGTCTTTTTCCATCTACATTTAGCTTTTCTGCCTTCTCTTCTTTGGTGGTGGATATGATCAGTGATGCTATAATTGAAAGATACTAAGTAAAGGGAGTCAAAAGAACAAGCATCAAATGGGACCCAACTTAGATAAACCTTATAAACCACTGCTATTCCCCCACCATGGCCTGAGCACCTCGGGGAATTCAAGAACTTGGGCAAAGTTCTATGAAGAGGACAACAGTCCTCTTGTAACTGTGAGTGTGCTGGTTGAGCACAGACAGCCATGGATTGAGGGCTGCAAACAGACAGGCTAAAAAACAAGGCTAGCGAGGCTAGCCTTGGTAGCAGATGAATCAAATAAGGAAGCTTCAGGGTGTGTTGGTCAGTAACGACTGCACCATTACAGTTGAAAAGAGTGTCAAGCAGAAATTACAATTTCAAAACTACTCAAGATTTAGTGAATCCAGAAAAAACTTTAGAAGCCGACAAGATACACGAGAGCGGTTTGAAGCTGCTCTCATCTAAAACCTTGAACTGAAATAGGGTGTACCTTCTTTTTCATATGACTGTAGGTAACCGTAGTAGAGTCCTTTCTTTGCCACTAATTTTAAAAGCGTACTCACATTCAACAACATACCCAGCACTACATACACATTTATTATGCACCATCTTCAGGGCACTAAGTGCCAAAAGGTGCACAAAAACACTGAAATAATAATCAATCATTAGAATTACAACAATTCATTATTTATATTTAAGAGTAAGCAGTACTAAAACGGTATCATAAGACCATTATGAGGAATACATGATAGTAATTTTTCTTTGAAGTAATAAGATGAATTATATTGCACCCCTCCACCCTGCCTCCTGCGATCACACCAGTGAAGAGAGCCCTGCTTGTAAAGTTTTATTTGTGAGATTAATGAATTTGATTTACATTTGAGAAACTTCGATAGTAGCTTAAGTTGTGTTTTTACCGGGTTTTGTAGCATTTTTCATCCATAGAACTTCATACAGATACCCACAATTGTGGGATCGGAAGGTTTATCCACAAAATGTGACTAACATAATTTATGCATATAAAACAAAAGTAACAGACAGATCAGCAGGGCTTAGTTGGGTGCATGAGTTCTCGCAAAAATTCCTTTTTAGCAAAATATAGCAACAGGTATTCTAGTACCAATTGCATGTGCATTGCAAAGTAATGTGTAAATCTTTATCATCTCAACTGGTCGTGGGAGATGCCCCTGCCTGAGCCTGGTTCTGCCGGGGTTTCTTCCTGTTAAAAGGAAGTTTTTACTTCCTAAGGTCCCGAAGTGTTTGCTCAAACACTATTATTGTAGGATCTTTACCTTACAATATAAAGCACATTGAGGTAACTGCTACTGCAACTTGGAGCTGTATACATACAACTGATTTAAATTAAACGAACTGCATTATCATTACACATAGACAGAAATAAACTTGAGCTATTAAATATTAATTATTTTGGGTTATTATTTTTGAACTTCAGTCATCACAAAAGCAATTTTTTCCCCTGCAAAAATAGCTAATACATTGGTACCTTTAGTCCTGGTTTATTTAAAAGGTCGACTCACTCACTTCAACCTGCTGAAAATGAGTATTTTCCCCAAACCCCGAAGGGCTTCAATTTCTAATCTGGTCTGCCAAAAATCATATAAAGGGAGCTCACTTTAAACTCACTTTCAAAGCAGTTTTAAAGGAGGCTCAGCTCAGCATTTGTTGTGGTACTCACTTTCGACTGTCCCTTACATGGTCCTGTTAGTTAAACAGTGTGCAGACATTGTGATCCTGCATGCTTTTTTCTGCAGCTTGTCTTTAACCTGTGCGGTCACTGTGGTTCACACGGTGCGGAGCTTCTGTTGCTCTATGTACATTCACTCTATGAACAGTAGTATCGCAAACTGGAGATGGAAGATCCGCTTCAACATCCGTCATCCAACTTCCATCACTGCGTCAGTGCTGCATAACAACCTTCAATATGTATGCATGTATGTTCAGAACTGGGTTTCTCTTTATATTTGCATTGAAAGCGTGTACTTGAGCATGATTGTTCTTGTTTGTTCATGCGGGAGGTTTCTAGTTTAACAATACAAACATCCTCATGATAGCATCTGTTTAAACCTGTTACACCATGTACAAAGTCAGTCAGCCAGTGAAAGATTAACAGTAACTTTAAAAGTGCAACTTTAACATTTTAATAATAGTAATAATAATAATATAAAACGGTCTCTGCAGTAGTTTTGCATGCAGGCGACAAGATTAGTTAAATGCCATGCAAGATCAATTTACCAGGTTTGTGAATAAAGAAAAGATTCACAAAACTTTTTTATACCAGGTAATAAGTATTGTTTTTTTCATGAAGTCCAAAATATTGAAAGGTAGAAATTATCAGCCAGGTACATTTGAATGACCTATATTTAATATTTAAGTCTTCCCACTCAGACAGATCACACAGATCCTGTTTGGAATAACCAGCACAGTTAAGGAAATGTTAACTCCACCCCTCACGCTATGTGGCTCAATTTTGAAAGTAGTCTGGGAATATTTTTTCAACCATTAATTAATTAATTCTTTTGATTAGGCAGTTATTATGTTGATTCATGTGTCAATCATTCTGATGATATTTAGCCCTGTGCTAGACTGGTGGCACTCCAAGGTGTACTCCCCCTTTATCCCATGACAACTGGAATAGGCTCCAGTCCTCTCCCTAAATTAGACAAGCAGTTAAGGAACTGAATGGATCGATGCTTGATCAATATAACAAATAATATCTTTAACTAGTGTTTAAATATTTCATCCTTACATTCATCATTAGATCTAATTTCCACAATACAGCTGTTATATGTCATAGGTAATAATAACAGAGCCTATTTGTCAGATGACCTATTTGAAAAAGACTGAAAAAGTGAATGTGTCACAAAAGTGAACACATTCACTTTATATCATAGAAACTCTTACCTACTCTTATCTAGCACTATACTAATTTTTCTGTTAGAGTAATATCGAAAAATATTTCTATACATCAGTGTCAGGAAAAGTAATAACAGTCATGACTGATTGTTTAACTTTAACAGTGTTTAATGTCAACACAGATTCAATGAAAGGTCATCAAGAAAAGCAAATAACGTACACACAGACACACACAGACACACAGACACACACACAGAGCGAGAGAGAGCTCTTTTTGTTTATTAGAGGTAAAGGGCAGGTTTGACATTAAGTCACAGACATCTTCCTCTTCACTTGGAGTGAGAACTTAAAAGTGTGCATGCAAACTAGTTCACTCAGTCCTGTCTTATTTGTACTTCAAGAGGCGACAGAGAGTCAGTGTAGATTCCAGTCTGCCCTCAACATGTGGCTATGAAGAAGAAGTACTGCATTAGTGCTGTATTCCTTTTATGTCAGGCCTGAAAGTGACATTGTTTAACTTTTTAGCAAGATAAGCTCATCAATGAGCAGCAAAATTCAAAACAAGATACATGTTCAGATTTAATAAAATGTCAACTGTTTTGCCTAGATAGTTACATCAAGCATTTTATGCATTGGTATCTTTGAACCTCTGTGAAATTACCATGGTAAACCAAATTTAGAGATTATGTTTTAAATTCAAATACTTACATGCGTATTGTACATGTAAGATTGTACAAGATTGCTAAATGTCTCACAAAGAGACTTTCTGAATGCAGTTTTCTGCCTACGTGAAGAAAATAACATTTCTTGTGTCTGACGAGAAAAGAAACTGTCATGAATAAAACGTTTGCACAGGCCTTCAGCTGTTAGCTGGAATCAGCTTCTTACGGTAACAGAACAAAACATTTTCTATCAAAGTCAAACAATTTCATTATTATTTACTTCATTATCAGAGCTTTTTACTGTGTGTCTATCACTGAATAGATGTAGGTTCACAAAAAAGGTTGTATTTCTAAGCAAAATGCTCACCAAGATCTTTTGAATCAAAATTCTTTGAGAAATAATTTGGTTATTCCCATCAAAGTCTGATCAATAAGACGAAAATGAAGAATGACTACGGTTTCAGTTTTAATGTTGCATCCCTAATATCCTAGTAAAGTAAGGCTGTTGTTGCAGTTTTTGTTTTTGTTTTTGGGGGTTTTTTTTCTTTTTGGGGGGGGGGGGGGGGGTGTATTTCTGTGAAGTTTAAGATTCTCTGATCATCACTTAATGCCATTAGCTTCCAACATCTTGAGGCATAAATCTGAAAACAAAATACTTCCCTCTAATGTAATTATTTTCAGTCTTACACAATAGTTGAAATAATGTGGAGATGAGAAATGTAGATGATGTAAAAAATGATTCTTTGTCTTGAACAGTGCCAGAAAATGTGTTTACCCCCTTTCTGATTTTTAATAAATGAAATCATTTAAAATCTGCAATTTGTATTTATTTTGGTTATCTAAATAATATAATTTTTTTGATGATTTTAAACATTAAATGTGACAAATAACCCAGAAAAGAAAAGAAATCATTGAGGGGAAAATACTATTTTCATGATATTGTGTATGTAATTTTTTTTTTTTAATCAGATCAATTATGCTCATTAGAATTTATTCAAGAATCAATCACTGCATGTTTTGCAAAAGTTTGAGGAAAACTGTGTCGGAAAACTGAAATATGAAGCATCTGCCATTTGCAGAATTTTTAACAAACACTGTTTGTTTTTCAAAGCTTGTAAAGTGATATTCTGCACCTAATAACCACAATTGTTTTTTGCTTTTTGTTGTTATTTTAATGGTTATCACAAACACATCAGGATTTTATCTCAGCCGACTAAACTGTACCTCAAAGGCCTCTGGTTTAAGTAAAAACACCTGCTATTACTGTGACTGTTATACAAACACCAAGCAGCCGTTGATGGAAGAAATAATGGAACCAGCCCATCAACACCTGCCATTATCCCCCCGTTAATCCAGTCATATCCGTTTTAAGTTCTGTTTTTGTGTGTATGTGTTTGTCCCCATACCTACAGCTACAGAAATAGCTCAGTGAGTGGATGTGTAATGGGTAGCTGAGGTTAAGAATGGCTGACCTCCATTACATGCGTTGCTTCTGCTCTCAACCAGCTTTGTTCAGATGTTCTGCACTGATCTGACACATTGTTTATGGCCATTATGTGATGTGTGTGAAGGAGGTGAGCAGTGACACTGGTTCGCAGAAGTTGTGCGTTTACTGCCTTTCTCCACCTTCCCCTAAAAAGGTTTCAAAGGTCATCTTTAACCTTTTGCTTGTGACATCAACAATGGTGTAGTTTGTTTACTTTTGTTCATTTCATGTGTGCTTTAGTTTGCATGAACCATCACTATATCCCTAAAAAGTATGTCACATTATGCACAATATACCTATAACAACAAAAAAACAAAACAATCCCCAGTCCCAAAAAAGCTGGGATGCTGAGTGAAATGTAAATAAAAAAACACAATACAATGATGTAAAAAATCTCATAAACCAATACTTTATTCACAATAAAACACAGAAAATAGGTTTAAATATTTAAAATGTTTAAATTGTTGAAATGCTTAAATTCAAATATTTTACTGTTCTATGAAAAATATTAGTTCACTTTGAATTTTATGGCAATAACACATCTGAGAAACATTTTTAAAGCAACATTTGCTCCATATAGCTTTCAGGGAAGGTCTTGTAGTTTATCTTCAGGAAGACACTGATAAACTACATACTGCGTCTATTAAAACAGAATGGATTCATAGTAGAAGAGACTGGGAACTGAACTAGTCTGCCTGCAGTTCAAATCTTTCACTAGCTGAAAACATTTGGCACATAATTAAATGGAAAATGCAATAAAGAAGGCCCAGGAATATTAAGCAGCTAGACTCCTATATCTGACAACAGTTCTTCTCCCAAAAGTGCAGCAGCTGGCCTCCTCAGATCCCAGATGTTTGCAGACTATTGTTGAAAAAAGAAGGGATGCTACATAGGGGTAAAGAAAAATTAAATCTTTTAATACAAGACTTTATTTATGAATCAAAGTAAAACAAATGTATTATCAACATGTTTTTTCTTTTCAACTATCAGAAGTAACTCCTGGTAATGCAATGATTTAAACAGCAATTCAGTATTGTAGTTCACATTTGGGTTTATTACATCCTATTTCGCTAGTACATGCCCATACTGCGGTATTATTTTGCCTGTGGTTTGAGTCTGTTGTTAGGTGGCTGCTAGACAACATGATTACATCATAATATATCGTGCATATGTAATGTTTTGTGGATGTAAGTTACATGTTATAGTGAACAAAAAAGAGCAGTGAATAAATCAGCTGTCTGTCAACTTGCTTCCATTTTCCATATCTATTTAAACATACAGGACTATGTGTTTATTTAATCTGAATTTTTTCGTTTATTTTGCTGTTACATTCTTAAACATTAAAGAGGACTCAAGATAGAAAACACCTATGCTGTGTAGCATAGAATCACTAATCACAGTCATGTACCCAGAATGTTTTTATTTTTCATTTGTTGGAGCATCCTTCATCTGAACCTTTGCAGTCGCCCATGCTGTGATTAAAGCTTTCCAAATGTTTTGTTTTATGACAAGCACCAGAAGTCATTTCTCATCACCAGTAGCTTCAGGTACGTCTTTACTATTGCTCAGATGGCATCATCAAAATGTGATATTGAAATTTAAAACAGAAGAGAACATGATATCTGAACCAAACCCATAAGCAGTGACAGAGAAACTATGTTACTGTATGAGAAAATGACATGCTTTTGTTTTTATATTTTTCTAAGTAAATGGGAGATTGGTTTTATTGAAAAATGTACCAGTATAAATGGGCATGCAGCATATACGACAAAAACAGTATCTTTACAAGTTTAAGATTCTGTATGACCAGCTTTGTTCTTCAACACAACCTGAACTGTCTAAGGGAACCATTCCTGTAGTTTATTTAAGTTGTCCAGGCTTCTTGGGGTGCATTCCAAAGCTCTTCTTTGGACGTTGGTTGTCTTTTGTTCAGTTCTCTGTCAAGATGATCCCAGATTGTGTTGTCTTTGGCATTTGTCATAGATTCCATCAAAGCAATGACCAATGAATAATTCGTTGATGACTGATAGGCCAATGTGCAAAGAAACTTTGAACTTCAGAAACTTGAGAAAGTGTGGTGCACTTTTAAAACATTACAAGAAAGTCTTAACTCCTTGGAAGCAAATTAAAGAAATGAGGGGTGCCTCCAATCTTTGCACCCCTCATTTCTTTGCAGTCAAATGTTTTGATGTTACATTGTCCTTCTTTTGCCAGCATCAAAGTATATTTAAAGTGAGCAAAGAAAACCCTGGCTTCACATCACTCACACTATTTTGACTCCTCACGCCTGGTTAATTCATCCCAGCTGTACACTAGTTGTAAACTAGGTAGCAAAGGACACTTCAACTCAGTCTGCCTCTGGATTAACCCACCTCAATTTATTTTCCTCTATTTGTTTTGTTTTTTGCTTTTTAATTCCATTTTCTGTATGTTTTTGAAACACAGGATTCACATGTGTTTTTGCTCATGAAGAAACCTTTTTAGTTTAGACAAATATTCCATGTGGTCAAGTGTGTATTTCCATATAATTATGTCTCTTCACTGACATGCATCCATGCCGCCTCTAAAATTCACTTTGCGTTCTGTGGGAATCCTCAGTACGATAGGTTTAATTGTACTTCTCGAAATTAAACTGAAAAGCACTGAGCGACAAGCTGTGCGTTCTCTCGCCAGGTGTGATCATTATGATTTGTGATGAGAAGAAAAAGAAGAAAAACCCTCATGCAGCCAAAAACATTTTTCAAGAGACTGAATAAAATTTGTAAATTAATTTGCCTCTATAAAATTGCCTCTATGTGTAGCAAAAACCAAATCTCTACTTAAAATGACAATAACAATTACATTCAGTTAGGATTTAAATACCATTTTCCAACCCATGAAAATCCAGCCCCTTTACAAAGTCTTATTGCTGTGTACACACACACACACACACCCACACACA
>NW_027052118.1:0-30322 GCF_036321145.2 Pelmatolapia mariae | reverse complement strand
ACAGATAAACGGTTTGCAGACAGGAAGGGGACAAAGAAAGCGGCTTACCGACTTCCTGAAGCAACACAGCTGAAGAGAAGAAAGAGATGAGAGAGACATGAAGCAGAAGTGACATCAGAAGGTCTCTGTTTGACACACCTGTCCTCAATCTGGACTTCATGCTGCTGAACTAACGCGTGACAAACGTGACGCCGACGACGGTTCGAGCGGTCGTCAGCTGTTAGTTTACTGTTACATCTGACACAGATTTAAAGTGTGCGATTAACACGGACACGTGCAGGTTTCGTACGAGAGTCCAGCCTGAACGGACCTGACCCGTCCTCCCCAACCTGCCAGCATCACAGCTCGACCGGACACATCCGCATCTGTCCACACCTGGACCAACAAGGAAGCGAGAATCTCTCTCCTAGCCTCTCCGGGACTAAGATAAGACGAACTAGCATGTTCTATTTGTAGTGAGGCAAACTGGGCGAAGACACAAACTCCACAAAAACCACCTGAAAACCCAGTGAAACACCCAGGCTGCCTCATTACACTCAAGGAAATGAAAGTGGGCGGTTGTTACATTTAAAAGATTCAAACTTGTAATCTGAACAAAATAATTTCATGTTTCTGTGGTGACCATAATTACACAAGATTTGAGACCACAGGAAAATGGCAGACGACCACACACACACCACGTGTATGCTATCGCTCTTTATTGTGGTTTAACCTGTCAGAGACAAAAACGTGCAGAAAATTGTGTATTGAGCCTTGTGATCAGAACCTTCCTACTGTTTTTAAGCCTGGATTGACAGCTCAGTGGCACAGCGGTTACCACTGTTGCCTCACAGCAAGAAGGTCCTGTGGTCAAATCCACAATCTGGCCAAGTTTGCAGTGGGTACTCTGACTTCCTCCCACAATTGAAAAGTTAGGTTAGTTGGTGTTTCTAAATTACCTGTGAGTGCAAATGGTTGTCTGTCTCTCTGTGTTAGCCCTATGACAGAATGGTGACCTATCCAGGGTTTGCCCCGCCTCTCGCCCTATCACATCCGGATAGGCCCCGGTAACCCTGGTAAAAGTGTTTTTACGTTAACCAGACTCTAGACCAGGGTGTCCAACTCCAGGCCCCGAGGGCCAGTGTCCTGCAGGTTTTAGATCTCACCCTGGGTCAACACACCTGAATCACATGATTAGTTCATTACAGGCCTCTGGAGAACTTCAAGACATGTTGATGAGGTCATTTATCCATTTAAACCAGCTGTGTTGGATCAAGGACACATCTAAAAGCAGCAGCCCTCGAGGCCTGGAGCTGGACACCCCTGGTCTAGACTTTGTTGAACACTCTAAAAATTAACTCTTTAAATGAACTTAATGAAAAGGATTTCCACATTAATAAATGGCTTTCTATTAGCATTAAGTATTTTTTTCGGACTAGCATCATTTTCATGGGTTGGATCAACTTAAATAAATTAAGTTAGACTCAACTGCAGTAAATAAGTTGATCCAACTCAATACATTAAGTTATAATAACAGAACTGCATAATGCTAAAATAAAGCAATTTAATCACATGAAAATTCTTTCCATTATTTGTTCATGTTATTCAATTCAGTCCAAATCAGTTTATTTAAAAATCACAAATCGCCACAGCAGTCGCCTCAAGTTAAAGACCCTGCAATGAAACCCAACAATCATATGACCCCCTATGAGCAAGCACTTTGGTGACAGTGGGAAGGAAAAACTCCCTTTTAACAGGAAGAAACCTCCGACAGAACCAGGCTCAGGGAGGGGCGGGGCCATCCAAGAGCTGTTAAACGCCACAGGTGACCTGATTACACGTGCCTTCACATCACAAACCCGACAAGAAGAAAAAGCGACACCGGGTGTTTGCCATAAACTTCTGAGTGAACGGCAACAATACTGTGTGAAGATTTCTATGAACCCAGAGAAATGAATCAACACGTTGATTTTGTTGTTGCCTTATATGTCGATAAAGTTGACTCAAACTGTCCTAGCACCTCTCAGCACTGATAATTGAGTCTGGACCAATAGGACGCCAGCTGAGGGCAAAGGAGTGACAGCAGCAAAGACAAACTCCACAAAGACAGTCAAAGGAGGACAGGTCAGAGGTCATCAGAGGTTAAGGTGCCCATCCACACCTGTCCATCTCCTCCTGTTCCAGTACGGCTCCTGCAGCTCTACGTAGAAGCTGGCATTCTTATCATACTCCTCGTGATCGATTATTTTAATGGCTATGATCTTCCTGTGGGGGGAGGGGGGTCAGAGGTCAAGGGTCATGCATTAGTTCGCACACACACACACACACACACACACACACACACAAACACCAGACACCTTATCTGCCTGCTGGGATACAAAAACATGATTAGCTCAGATTATTAAAGGATGAGCTCAACTCAAACTTTCCCACACTCGTTATGACATTAAACACCACATCAACAGGGCTGACTGAGGTCAAAGGTTATCAGTGATATAGGTGGGGTCAGGGTACAGGAAGGCGACACCCCCCCACCTTTCCTCTCACTCATCTCCAGCAGCCGAGGCTCTCCGAGCTCCAGGAAGAAGTTCTTGTTCTTCTCGTACTCTTCGTCATCGATTATATTTATCCGAATGGTTTTGCTGAAACAGAGAAAAGCCGGAGAGAGAGTTTGCAGAAGGAGAAGCGTGCAGAAGCCCGAGACACGACAAAGAGGAGAAACACGATGGGCAGAGGGAGACGCCGCCGACATTTACACACACACACACCGTGTGACCTCGCGTTCCTGTTCGCCAGCACCGCTCCGTACGAACTTTATGTGTGCAGGCGGAGAGACGGGCTGCAGGGATGTTAAACCAGGCCATCCCAGTACTATATTTAATATTTACGACTCCAGGAAATTGAATTGTTCAGGTGAGGCAGCAGAGTTAGGAGTGTGAGGACGCGCAGAAGAGAGTCAGTCATTTCTGAATTTCATGTGAAACACAGAGAAGACGAGAGGACGGCGAGGAGATTTCATGATGACACAGTTTGTTTGTTCGGTGTTGGAGGCGGAGCTGGAGGCTACAGCAGGCCGTGTGTGTGCGTGTGTGTGTGTGCGCGCGTGTGTGCGTGCGCGTGTGTGCGTGCGTGTGTGCGCGTGTGTGTGTGTGTGTGCGTGCGTGTGTGTGCGTGTGTGCGTGCGCGTGTGTGCGTGCGCGTGTGTGCGCGTGTGTGTGTGTGCGTGTGTGTGTGTGCGTGCGTGTGTGTGCGCGTGTGTGTGTGTGTGTGTGTGTGTGTGTGTGTGCGTGTGTGTGTGCGTGTGTGCATGTGTGTGTGAATGGAAACTGAAGATGGCCTGCATCCACTCCCATGTTTATTTAATGTGAGCAGATTGATGCTTTGGGGCTTTCTCAGTGATCCAAGGACACAGTTTGTTTGGTGTCACAGTTTCAGGAAACTTTCAGTTTGAGTTTCAGTTTTATTCATCCAAAGAATCTGTACTCGTTCAGCTTTACGGAGTAAGAACGACGTGGATAAAAATAAAAGAACCAAAGAACTCACAGACAAAAGAGCTGATTTCAAACGGAAGCAGTAGAGTGTAAATCATCATCGGTGACAAACTTATTCCACAAAATCTTCCATCTTCTGCAAAAACAGAAGGTCGTTTGGGATCAGCGAGGATGACTTAGATCTCACTTTGTGCCTTTTGGTGGCTTTCAGCATGAAAACTAAAGGCCGAGTCATTATTATTTAACTTCATCTTTTAAGTCATCTTTAAAGAACCTGATAATGCAGATTACAGTTACTGCTGGTCATTTTAATACTCGTCTAACTGTTTGTTTCCACCTCGAGTATATTTAGTGATGGATGCTGGTTACAGATCGACCATGTTACCATGGAAGGAGTGCCCAGGTGACTCTCAGGTGGAGGTAAATCTCACAGCACCAGCGGAGCACCTTGTGTTCCCCTATAGCAGGAACATGAGACTCTAAAAAGTCCCATCAGAGGGAAACAGCCAGAAGGACAGCTGGACAGGAAAGGACGTGGACACTGCAGATGTTTCTGCACTAACTGAACCCGCCCGGCCGAGACGCAGCAGTTTCTCCACCAGAGACTCTCTGCCGTAAAGCTACAACCACACTCACAGCTTTGCCTTAAACCAAAGAGCGTGCAGAGACTCGGACGTCCACGGCGCGTCCTCAGCCTGTACAAAGACTCCTCGTTTAGTCAGAAAGGGAACCTGACCTTCCTCCTCACCCTCACCTGCTGCTACTAAAAGAAAACACCGCAAAACAGCTCTTTCACAAATTCTTCCTTAGTAATTATATTTGGATCGTTTCTGGATATTAACTGTCTAAATGTGAGGTCCCTGTGTATCACATACAAACACAGAAACATGTCACACGTTAAAGCTGACAAAATGAGCTGTTCTGAGATCAGTTATAAAGCAGGACAGCTTCATACTTCCTCTCTAACATGTTGTGGTGTGATGGAGGATTCCAGCTGCTTCTGCTTCGTCCTGTTGATGGTCTCATGATGCTCCAGATGTCAGATGCCGTCCAGAGGTCTGGACTGCAGGTTTAGCATTGTCTTGCTCCAACATGAGGTGCACAGGCACTGACACGCCCCCATCAGAGCTGCAGGCTTTGACCTGATGTTTGGTTGGGTCTGACCTCAGATCAGTTTTAAAGGAGCTTTGGAGCTGTAACCTGTATGTGTGGAGGACACACTGAGCTGCTCACAGATGCTGACTTCTGGGAGTGTTGGCGACCCTCTGCCTCTCTAAGACACTGGTTTGATGCTCGATCATGTGATCACACGTCCTCTTCCTTCAGCTGTTTCTCTTTTTGCAGAGTTTTTTAAAATCGTTGCCATGAAATTCAAAATGACCTCATATTTTTCTAACAATGGAAAATGTTGTCAGTTTAAAGCTTTGATTCGTTGTCTGTGTTTTATTGTAAATAAAATAAGCATCCTGATTTTTGCGCATGTGGGTTGTAAAATCTTGAAAGCTGCTTCGCTGCAATGACAGAGGGTGAATGCACCGAGAAGCTACAAATGGAAATGCTCTCAGAGCTGCAGAGGTCTGTGTGATTTACTGCCTCTATAAAAATCAGAGATTACATATAAACTCTACGTAAGTCAGCTTTTTATCACTGCAGAGGGTTTCTGTGGAGGAAGGAGAAGCGAGATAAAAAGTGCACCGAGTCTGGAGACGTGGCCGCCAGCCAGCAGCGACCTCCCCCGTCGTCGGCCGTGACAGGAACAAGCTGCAGTGATGTGTCTGCTTTATGGGCTGATGCTGCGACAAAGAGCAGGGACGAGGTGCTGCTGCCTGAAGGCAGGCTGGCCTAATAAGGAAGAGAGCGGCGTGGTGTTTATCTGCTCCGCACAGCAGACAGAAGACATCTGACACACTGAAAATCCCCCACACCTCCAGCCGCCTGAGAAAAGATGGAAACACGAGCGAACATCCAGCATCCGTGCAGCAGGCAGCTACAGGCAGCTACAGGCAGCCCCCTCAGCGAGCCGCTGCCATGCAGACGCAGGTGTGCACACCTGGAGCAGCTGTTACGTTTCAAATCATCACACTTTCACTGATCTGGCATCTGACCACACACCGCCATGATGTCACAGACTGCTTTGACTGGCAGCGACAGACACCTTACACCAGGGCTGTCAAACATAAAGCCCGGGGGCCACAATCGGGCCCCCTGGATGACTTTGGAAAATGTGAAGGAGGGCATGAATTGTTGGCTGTATTTGAATCCATTTCCTGCCACGCTCATTCATGCTGCACCAACATGACAGAAAACACTGAAAGTTGTTTTGCCGTCTACGACAGAAACGTCAGATTTCTATTTTGATTTATTTCACCAAAGTCCTTAATGAGAAAAAAGCTTTTTCTGTGAATTAACTGAAACTTTATGTTTTACAATTACAGGAGAGTCTGGCCAATGACAGAAGGCCTAGTTTCACTGAGCCCACCCAATCAGGAGTGAGGTGATGTCACACATTCGTTTGACACAAAGTGAGCATATTTGGAGACATGGGTGGAGTCATAATGTAGTTTGGCAGTGAGAAAAGTAACGCTTTATGTAGCCTTGACACGACAAGGAAAGAAATGAAAGAAGGAAAGGAAAAACGGAAAGGAAAGAAGACAGGGAATGAAAGAAAAAAAGGAAAGAAAGAAAGAAAGAAAGAAAGGAAAGGAAGGAAGAAAGGAAAGGAAAAAAGAAGGAAAGGAAAGGAAAGAAGGAAAGAAAGAAAGAGAAAGAAGGAAAGAAGACAGGAAAGGAAAGAAAGGAAGGGAAAGAAGGAAAGGAAAGTAGGAAAGGAAGAAAGAAAGGAAAGAAAAGTAGGAAGGAAAGGAAGAAAGGAAAGGAATAAAAGAAGGAAAGAAAAGAAGGAAATGAGGAAAGGAAAGGAAAGAAGACACGAAAGGAAAGAAAGAAGGAAAGGAAAGTAGGAAGGGCCCGGTCTCTGCTCTTCTGTTGGAGCCGTCATATCGATCCTTCCTCGCGCTGACAAATACCGGACGCAGGAAATGCTACGGCTGCCTCAGTGACGGTTACGAACTATAAACCGGCACGATGATGCCAGGACAGCAGACACATACCAGAAAGAGTTTCATATGTTTAATATCTCATCATTTACTGGATTGTCAGACACCTAGAAGAAGGTGATCCAGACCAATCACGTGTCGGAGGGCCAATCAGAGCTCCCCCCTCTCAAACACATCGAGGGTGCAGCTTCACAAACACGTGACCTGCTCAGGCGCAAACACCGACGTCCCCACAGACAGCTGTTTACAGCCAGGGACTCCCGGAGACACGGCACCTGCAGGGTGTGACACGCATCGAGTCACGCCGTAACATAAATCACAAAGCACACAATGGCTGATTTGCTGGGCGCTGTCACATGACCTGACAGCCTGTGAGTGACAGTCTGAGAGCAACACAACAGTAAACTCGCTGTGACGCACGCTGCCTGAGGCAAAGCAGACGCCGCCTCTGGGAAAAAGAATCACTTGGATAAGACCATCAAACGTTCCCGACACCGCTGCTGTCCCGTCAGGACGACCGCAGCAGCCTTTCACCTGGATCACCTGTCCAGCTGTTTCAACATCACTACATCAGCTGCGTGTCAAACTGACTGCCATCGAGCACGTTCACTCGCAGCCTGAACCGCCGCCGTGCAGCGTGCAGGCGTTCGTGTGTACCTGACTCGCTGCAGCTTTGATGGATGCAAGCTGTGCGGTTTGTCCTGCTTCTGTCACTGGAGGACTTTCCTTCAAACTCACTGAGCAGCACAGACAGTGTTGACGGGGGAGGCGTGCACCGCACTGTCAGACTGACGGTGTGCCTAATAAACTGACTATAAATGACCCGCCTGCAGCCATCTGTCTCCCGGGTGACTGAACGCAGCCTAAAACAGGACGCGCCGCGGAGCTCGGAGATCCTGCCTCTGCTGCGATAACTCCATCGGTCTATATAAGGCTGCGGCCGCAGCGCTGCCAGCGTCCTCATTAATAAACTCAAACACAGGACGAGCGAGGCCGCGTCTCCATTCCAGCACGCCGTCCTCTTCCTTTCGTGGATATAAATGTTTTCATTTAAGACGTGGAAAGAGTCGACCTGCAGCCGCTATGCCAGGCATGTAAGGCTGAAGACACAAGTCACGTGACTGTGTGGAGGCGGAGTTACACTCAGACCAGGGTGCCCGCTTTAATGATGAGCTGTGAGGTGTTTAGCTCATTTTCATCGTGACCTACGACCTCAGCACCCTGAGTGGTCAGCAGGATTACTCTACCTAAACACAGTAGTTAGATTACTTCTACACATGGTGCGCTGTGCCCCAAACGTTTGATGTAGTTTTTTTTAACTTGACATTATTGTTGTTGTGGTTTTATATTTATGCATGGGAGCCCAGCTAGCCCCCGCCGTGTGGGTCCACACCACCAGCAACCTGAACAGTAACAAACACGAGTTCACGATTCTTTGTGTCTGTGGACAATTACAAAGAAATCACTCATTTTTATTCTGTTCACTCTGATAACAAAACAAAACTTATGTATAATCACCAAAAACAAAATGAGTCCCTCACATCACATCCATCTGTTTGAACGTTTTCCTTCTTAAACAAAGATCTCGTCTACAAACGTAAATGATTCCAACCACGAGAACAACGATAAAGAACCGACTTCATAATCGTGATACGATTCAAACATAGGCTAATGTTTGAAAACACTGCTTATGGTTCCATATGATGTTCTGCATGAACAACAGAGATATTAAACCTTAATGTAGAAGAACAGAAGCGCCGTGCAGCTTCAGCGGCTCTGAGCCTTCAGCTGTGCTGCACCTCGTCTCTGCAGCTCGTGCTGCTGCACCATCAGCACATCAGTCTGTCATCAATCAACACGTTTTCATCCCAACATCATGTGACCCCTGGGTGTGATTACTTTATTTACAGCATGAGAGTTTGTTCTGTCCACACCCCACAGTCCACTGTGGAGCTGATTCTGGTGATTTTAAATCCATGTGTGCTGTGAGTGAGTGTGGGATTGATTGCTGACCTCTTCAGATGTGCCCTGCCTTTTGCTCACTGACACCCTGAAAACGTTAGACGATGGATGGATGGACACTCTTCATTACATACGAGCAACAGTGAGTGTGTGTGTGAAAGAGACTGTGTGTTAAATGTAAAAGCATTGAGAGACTAAAGCGCAGACAGACGGACAGACAGGCGTGCCCCACCGTGGTCGACCCGCCCAGTTAGATTTACCTCCTCACATCGAACACGGTCTGCAGGTATTTTGATCACAAACACAGTCAGGTGGTTCCAGGTGGATGCATGAATGTTTGCCTGTGTGTGTGTGTGTGTGTGTGTGTGTGTCTGTGTTTGTGTCTGTGTGTGTGTGTGTGTGTGTTTGTGTGTGTGTGTCTGTGTTTGTGTCTGTGTGTGTGTGTTTGTGTTTGTGTTTGTGTTTGTGTTTGTGTGTGTGTGTGTGTGTGTGTGTCTGTGTGTGTGTGTGTGTTTGTGTGTGTTTGTGTGTGTGTGTCTGTGTGTGTGTGTCTGTGTGTGTGTGTCTGCGTGTGTGTGTGTGTGTGTGTCTGTGTTTGTGTGTGTGTGTGTGTCTGTGTTTGTGTGTGTGTCTGTGTGTCTGTGTGTGTCTGTGTGTGTGTGTCTGTGTGTGTGTGTGTGTGTGTCTGTGTTTGTGTGTGTGTGTGTCTGTGTTTGTGTGTGTGTGTGTGTGTCTGTGTGTGTGTGTGTGTGTGTGTGTGTGTGTGTGTCTGTGTGTGTGTGTCTGTGTGTGTGTCTTAATTCTTTCTTAGTGCTCTAAATGAGGATTGTGGAATTCATTAATTAAAGTTAATTATGGATTAATTACCTTTAAAGAACAGATCAGGACCAGCTGTGTCTGACGTGGAAGGATCATTACACACATGCTAAATGACAAATTTAAGTTCTCTGACACTTGTTGAGTGTCAGCAGAGCATCTCATGGTGCTTCAGGTGTCGAGTGATTAAACTCGATGGAAGTGAAACTATTGTCTGGGTCGTGTACAGTTTAAAGAGGTGACGAAAAAATTCCCACACATGAAGCCTGTTCATTAGAATAATCTGGAAAGGTTTGAAATCTTCAGAGTGATCCGTACATAAATCCATTTATATTTTAAGATTAATAAGAAACCATGTAAGAGAAGCCAGGCCTGCCAGCTCACGTGATGGCGTAAGGGTTAACCTCTTAGCATGTTCGGTTTTGTTTTAGCCACATGCCAAACAGAAAGTAGAAAATGTTAGGTCACAAAGAAATATAATGCTCCTTAAAAAGTTTATCCATGAACTAATCCAAACATGACTGAACTCAAACCCTAACTCTAGTCCTGGAGGAGGAGCCAAAACACTGGTGGGTGTGAAGCGATTAGCATGTAAGTAAGATACTGTTACTATAACACCTGTGGAGCTAAAGTTGTCTCAGATCGTTAAAGAGGATTCGTACTTACGAAATCTCATCGTTCTCAAACTCCAGAACTCCGTGTGTATCCTCAAAGTCCTCGCCGCCTCCTTTAGCGGTCCCCTGAATCGTTTTGTAGGGCACTACCACAACGCCGCGTGCTCCTGAGGTCCGGATCACCTTCACCTCCATCACCCCGACGCTCTCGCTCACGGTCATCACCGGCTCCTCAAACGTAAAGATCCCGGCGTGGTCATCATCAAATATGGTAACGGTGGCCGTGCAGGGCAAACCCAGACCTGCGAGGGAGTCCACGTGGTTTGCCTCGTGACTGTTCGAACCCTCAGCTGTGACTCTGACGTTGCTTAGGTGAACCAGGAAGTGCTCGTCTTCTTCAAAGATGTCGTCATCAATAATGTCGATGCGGATTTCTTTTTCCGTCTCACCGGGTTTGAACACGACTGTTCCTTCTGTGAACTGATAATCTGAGCCGGCGTTGGCGGTGCCGTCTTCTGTCCGGTAATCCACGGAGACCGTGCTGGTCAGGTCTCCGCCACGTCGAACCACATTCAGTGCCACGCTGCCGCAGTTCTCCAAACACTGGTAGGTACCAGGGTCGAAGAACACCTTGGAAGAGAAGTCGTTCACCGACACCTCGGAGAAAATATCATGGGTGGCTCTCTTGGCTTGGTCAGCGGCGTGCTTCTTCAGGACGTTACCCGCTCCTGTCATGATCCTGGTCGCTTGGCAGCGGTAGAAAGCTCGACTCTTCTGTTGCTGGGTTAAAACTTGGTAATTCGCAAGCTCCATCAGCTGCTCCATCTCCTTCTCCGGATGTTTCTGTTTCAGCTCCTTCAGGATCCTCGCCACCTCCCTGCGGGCCTCCTCCTCATCCAGCTCCTTCCCTTCAAATCCTGCCTCTCCATCCGTGAACTCCTCTCCATGAGAGTTGAGCATTTTTCCATCCATTTCAATGTCAACCTTTGAGGGAAGTTCTGGCTCTCCCTCCGTTTCGATGATCACTCCTTTCCGCTTTCCCGCTCTGTATCGCTTGTACATGTATTTGTAGAAAAGAAGTCTGCGATCTGCTATGTACGCCAATCCAACGCAAAGTGGGAAGAAGAAGAGCGTGAGAAGGCCCTCCCATATTTCCACAACTCCTGGAGAAAAGACAGCCAGGATCAGGTAAAGCCAGGTGTAAGCGAAGACGCTCCAGGCAGCGGTGATGAAGAACACGCGCAAGTGCTTCACTTTTCTGGTCTCTCCTTCAGGAATGACAGACACACAGAGCCCGATGATGACAAACATGTTGAAGGCGGCGCTTCCTACGATGGTGTTGGGACCGAGCTCACCGGCGTTGAAGTTGTGCCCACAAACCTCCACCACTGAGAGGAGGATCTCTGGGGCGGACGAACCCAGTGCCATCAGGGTCAGGTTGGACACTGTCTCATTCCAGATGCGTACAGTCGTGGTGATCTTCTCACCGTTTGGTTTCTTGATGGTGATCTGTCTCTCCTGGGAAGTGATGACTTCGATGGATGCCATGAAGCGATCGGCGATGATGGAGACCCCTAGGAACATGTACGCTAACCCCACGAAGTATATGGTTGCTCTGGCGAGGCGGTCAGTGAAGGCTGGGTTTTCTGGCTTCCACATAGGCAGGATAACGCCCTCTATGCAGTCGGTGCTTCCACCACATTTGCTGTGGTTGGTGGCTGTCTGGTTGGAGGTGAGAGTCAGAGTAGAGCCCGCTGCTGCTGAATATGGAAACTCAGTTGAGATGGCGGTCAGAAAGAAAATCAGCTTATAGGTGAAGAACATCGGCACGGTCCTGGCTGGGCTCATGGTGCTTCAGCTCGCTTAAACCTGTAAGATACAGAGAGAGTGCTCAGTATTCTGGTGTCTCCCTAATTATGTTTAAAATAGAGCTGGAGCTGAAGCTTTGTTCCACATTCAAACCACCTCTACTTCTAAAAGTGGCTGAGAAACTGGCAGCAGCAGTGCTTCAGTGAAGAAAGGAGAGTCTGTCCTCTGGTCTGTATGAAAGCTAAAGTCTGTCCTGACCCACATATGAGATCATGTTCTTATGAGATGGGCTTGGTTTGTGAAACATGAAATGCTTCGAGCAGGCTCAACATCCAGAAAATTTGGTATTATTGGTGTATCTTATGGAGTGGCTGTAGCTCAGAACGTAGAAATCTGCTCTCTCCTTCTCGTACTGACAGGGAGAGAGAGCAGATTTCTCCTGTATTGGCTTCCCTTCATTGGCTTCCTGTTAAATCCAGAATTCAAAATCCTGCTCCTCACATACAAGGTCTTAAATAATCAGGCCCCATCTTATCTTAATGACCTTGTAGTACCATATCACCCTATTAGAGCACTTCGCTCTCACACTGCAGGCTTACTTGTTGTTCCTAGAGTATTTAAAAGTAGAATGGGAGGCAGAGCCTTCAGTTTTCAGGCCCCTCTTCTGTGGAACCAGCTTCCAGTTTGGATTCAGGAGACAGACACTATCTCTACTTTTAAGATTAGGCTTCAAACTTTCCTTTTTGCTAAAGCATATAGTTAGGGCTGGACCAGGTGACCCTGAATCCTCCCTTAGTTATGCTGCAATAGACGTAGGCTGCCGGGGATTCCCATGATGCATTGAGTTTTTCCTTTCCAGTCACCTTTCTCACTCACTATGTGTTAATAGACCTCTCTGCTGAATCATACTTGTTATTAGTCTCTGTCTCTCTTCCACAGCATGTCTTTATCCTGTCTTCCTTCTCTCACCCCAACCAATCACAGCAGATGGCCCCGCCCCTCCCTGAGCCTGGATCTGCTGGAGGTTTCTTCCTGTTAAAAGGGAGTTTTTCCTTCCCACTGTCGCCAAAGTGCTTGCTCATAGGGGGTCATATGATTGTTGGGTTTTTCTATGTATCTATTATTGTAGGGTCTACCTTACAACATCAAGCACCTTGAGGCGACTGTTGTTGTGATTTGAATTGAATAGATCAGGTCAGCTACTAATCAAAAAGTTGGCAGTTTGATCCCTGCTCCTGTCTCCATGCCAAGGTATCTTTGGGCAAGACACTGAACCTCACGTTGCTCTCTGAGGCATTCATCAGAGTGTGGCTGTTAGAGAGAAAGCACTTGTGTAGAAAAAAAGTGTTTGTGTGAATGTGATAGTGCAGATGGGGCGGAGCCACAGAGCGGCTCCTCCTATTTCAACCCTACACCAGCAACACTGACGTCTGATCAGAGGCTGCTCTTACAATAACAGCTCACAACAGCAACCATGCCTGCTGTTCCTACAAGGGAACATTTTACACCTCAGTATGACTATGAAAAGACACAAAACAGACTAATTACACAAAGGCAAACTAACCTGTTGCAAGAGAGCAAGACAGGAAATCAAAGGTACAAAAGTATATAAAACTAATAAAAAGTACCACAAACACTGCAAATCACTTTAGAAGAAAGAAAAACATCAACAAAAACCATCAGAAATGTGATAAAAGAAGACAAAGCTATGAAGAGAAAACGACAACCAGCGAGCCGTAAACCTGCTGGAAAAGAGAAAAACTACTACTGGAGGACATCAAACTGTTAAAACAAGTGACAAAAAATGACTAAAGTGACATAGTCCTTTAGATTCGTTTGTGTCTCTTTTATATCCAAGCTTTTTAAATAAAGATCAAATTTGACTGGACATCTTTAAAATGATTTGTTTTCAGATTCAGAGATCTTTACTAGCCCAACAAAGTTTTTTAGCTCACGCACACTGATCACAAACACTGCTGCGTGTCAGCACCCAGGTCAAAAATACTAATTTATAATAAATAAATACAAATAAATACATAAATAAACAAGGATGGGTGTGTGAAAATGAACAATCGTAGACAGATTAATCCAAATCATCCCTGTCAGAGTTAGATCAGGGAGAGATGCTGTGACCTGCTGTGACATGAACAGCAACACAAGCTCAGCTGAAACACTGGAGCCTGCACGATTGCTCAGGAGAAAATCAGAAACCTACCTTGGCTCAAACTGTTTCAGGTGAAGATCAAACTCACTGATGGACGATGGAAAAGAAGAAAAAATCAGAAGGCTGACAAATGCACAAGAAGATTTTTCATCCGCCAGAGAGCTGAAACCCCGACACTAAACCTGCTTCTCCTCCAGAGGACCAGCGAGAGGCTGTCAGACGGCGTGGAGACAAGGAACAGAAGCACCACCTGATGATAACACCGAAATAACAACAGAGCTGACGGAGCAGCGCCGTCCTCTCCCTCTGCCGCCCGCAGGGTGACGTTAACAAAGAGGACACGAAATCAGCAAATCAGATCACGTTCAATAAATTCATTCAGAGCCAGGCTGTTTCCTGCAGCTCTGCTCTCACGTTTCCTCTTTAAGGGGGGGGGGACAGGGGTCAGATTACTGAATCTGGAGTTTGGTGAGTCCACACCTCACGTCTCATCTTAAACTGATTTGGTCCTCCTCTGTTTCCTGCAAACTTCAATTCAGTTTGATTTACACAGCGCCAAACCACAGCAACAGTCGCCTCAAGGTGCTTTATATTGTAAGGTCGACCCTACAATAATACATACAGAGAAAAGCCCAACAATCAAATGATCCCATATGAGCAAGCACTTTGGCGACAGTGGGAAGGAAAAACTCCCTTTTAACAGGAAGAAATCTCCGTTTATCAGACTGATCTATGGACCAGACTGCATTTTATTCACCCTGTTACCTCAGCCTCGTCTCCTTTACTTATACTCTCCATTAAAGTCACTTCAATCAGTCCTGGGAGGAGTTCCTCATTGTGCCACCGCTACAGTGAAACCTTCAAAGTTATACTGACGTCTGTTCATCATGACAGTTCCTCCTTCAGGTCAGAGGGTGTGTGTGCGTCCAAGTACTCGAGCTGTACTTCTCTGGTCTCAGCTCCCTCACACAGACCTCCCCTCTGAGAGTTGAACCTGAGCTACAATCAGAGATCAGCTGTGTCCAAAAACAGCTGTTTGGCTCCGATTTAGTCATATTTAAACGGGAGAGTTATGAAATCATCCTCCCACCGTACAGGTGGCGTGAAGGATGGAAATATCTACTGAGATCAACCAATCGGTGCATTAGGCTGTAAGCATGGAAAGTTTAACATGGGAGTCTATGAGGGCTGACTCACCGCTGCCTCTGCTGGATGTCAGAGGAACTGCAGGCTTTGGTCCTTCTGGTCCTTCACTTGTGGTACAAAGTACCTTCTTCTCCTACACATTACTACAACGACACTGCAGAACGTCACTACAACCAGCCCTCAACCATCCAGCAACAATAGTACTAATCCTCATACGCCAAAGTACTGCTGTATACTATTACCACACCATTACACCCTATAAAATCACACACCAGCTACCCTACAGTATCACCTACGTCTGCATGACATCACTCCATCACAGAGGCGTGACGATGACCTGCTCACTGCTGAAGAAGCTCAGCTGCCGCAGAGTAAACCCGGTCTGTGGTGCTTCTCTGAGCTGGTACTCACCTCTGGTCCTGACACAGCAGCAGCAGGAGAAGAAAGTGCGCTGAGGAGGGAGAGCCGCGTCCGATAACTGCTCTAAATTTAACAGAAACACACGCCGTACTAAACATGGCTGCGTAGCTGCCTGCGCGCTGCTTATCGTCCTTCTGCCGGCGGGCCATGGCCATACAAGGCTCTGCAGGGCCCGGGGCCATTCAGCAGCTCCTCGTCACCACCGACACGTGGGGAGATAACAGCTAACGGCTAACAGAGGCAGGAATGCTGGGACAAGTGCCTCGCAGCCACCCCCATCCCCAAACCCCCACACATGACATCTGCACAACCTTCACAGAGAGGCCGGCATCCAGAGAGCGACACAGTCATTTCACACCTTTAAACCAGTCACACGGTTCGTCACAGCAGACTCGCACGATTTCTGATTTTATTGTAAGTTCTTAATATTACAAAGAGATTCTTTTTGTGACTGAGGCTGACACCTGTGCAGGTTCACCTGCAGATAGAAAACCTCACTGCGGGGTTATGAGGACAGAGTTCAGCTTTAAGCATTTCCTGTGTTTATCGTGATCATTTCCTGCAGCAACACGCTCGTGCTGCAGTCCAGTCTCAGCGATGAAGGTTTAGGAGTGAACAGTAAAACTCGTGCTTCTGGTGTCTGTGCAGACCAATCATGAGATAAACACGGGGTCAGCTGACCCTCCCAGAACCACGTCTCATTTTCTGTTATTTTCCAGAAGGTGTCTTCAGGAAGTGAACAGGACAGAAAAACAAATTGAAGCTCTGTTAAAAACTGCATCAGTGCAAGTTTACAGAAACTCGGACCTCCTCTCAGCATTAGTGACATGGATCAGAGAGCAGAAACCAGCACTGGTGCATTGTGGGTAAACTTTCAGGCGTCTGCTCAGAGCAGGTGAGAGCAGGTGCTGTTTGAGGCTCATGATTTGGATCCTTTTTTGTGACGTTTTATCGTCCACCCTGAAACTGTGTAGACTGGTTGTAGCTGGGATGTTAACGTCCATACTGGTGATGGCTCTGACCTCTGCTGGGAGTTTTATGAGAGTCATGGACACGTTTCGTTTTAACCAGCACGTATCTGGCCCAGCTCACGCCAAAGGGCACTCTGGACCTTGTTTTTACTTTGGGTCTGAATGTTATGATTGAGTTTTTTCTCAGGACATTTTTACTTCGGACCGGCGTTTATTTTTATTTATCTGTATCTGTCCTACACCAGTTCAGCCTGTTGTCCAACACCAGTAACTTTACCTGAGTTAGCGAGCTTAGTGGTACCATGAAAGTCTCTGTTACCTACACCAGCAGATCAAAAATGTCCCACAGTGCATCGCCCCCAGTGTGCTCACTGTCGTTTCCTGGCTTCTGGCGAAGTAGCTGCTTCAAAAATGGTGTCATCCTCCCACTTTTGAAAAAGGAACATTTGGATCCTCCTCTGATTGGCAGTTATAGACCCACCTCCAAGTTTCCACTTACTGCTAAGATCTTAGAGAAGCCTGTGGCCCTCACTGAGTCAGCTCATCAAATGATGATGCAGAGTGACGACGGTTACTGTTCTGTGTTGGACCTCAGCTCTTCATCAGGTTCTGCTCCACAGGTGCTGGTGTATCAGGATCTGGCTTGGAGCAGTTCTCTTCATACCTGTCTGACAGATCGGTTTCTGTAGCTACTAGGGGTGGGTTTTGATTATCGATTAAAATCGATTCTAGCTTGGATAACGTGATATCGATTCATTAAAATCCTGAATCGATTTTTTAATATAAATTTATTTTGCCCGAAAAGCCAGAATCTCAAGTTAAACCTCACAAAATTTCAACAACCACCAAACAGCTAAAACAGTAAATGAGGATTCTGCACAGAGACGTAAACACAAAGCGTGGACCCGCCGACGCATCAGAATCAGTGAGATGTCGCCTTTCTCACCCGACAGCACGGACACGGTCGGGGCTGAAAGCCGACAGCTCGCTGATTCTGATGCGTCCGCGCTTTGTGTTCACGCCCTTTTTGCGCTGATTCAGAAGCTGCAGGTTTTTATCTCTCTCCAAACAATATTGACTGAACCAGCAGCAAAAGAAGATCCAAACTACGCTTCACATAAACATCGTCATGAATTCACTCTGAGTTTTACTGTTTTGCTTCCACCATGATAAAAATCACACTTCATGCACAGCTCTCTCTCTCTCTCTCTCTCTGTACTTCAAGAACAGTTTCCCGTCTAAAAATCAGTTTTCTGCATTATTCGCTTGCTTGTTACGCACAAGTCTACCGTTCTTACTGCGCTGTCGGCCGCTGTTTTTTCCTTTTACTTACTTCTGAAAAGAAAACCTCATTTCTGCTGTTCAATACTGAACAAACTTAAACTTTTTAAAATTATCCAAAATTGTAAAAAGCTGTGTCTCTAATCAAACCTCTGTAACTTTGCTCTGCTTGACTTCAGCAGCATCAGGTAACGTTCAGATGTTGATTAATGGTTTTCTTTCGTTTTTGATCTACTGCAGAATATTTGTATAAAATCCCAGAACAGGAAAATCTCCTTCATGTTTTTCTGTGTTTTATCCTCAGTTACTTTGACACAAAGGCTTCTGCTGTGACGCTCACACCTTTGATAAAGTCTTGCAAGTGTCAGCTTTCTTTTTATAGATATAAAAATATGGAAATGTACTGATCTGAATTATAATATTTCTGTCTGAGGCAAAATTTCCAAGAATCGAATCGAATCGATTCTAGAAATCAGTGACGATACCCAGCCCTAGTAGCTACTGACACCAACAAGCTCACCTGCTCAGGTGTCAGCAGGCTGGTTTAGTGTGGGTGTGGGGAGATGTGAGTACGACAGCTGAGCCTGAGCCAGTACAACAACCAGAAACAACCAGCAGCCAGGTCTGGTAGGCTCAGGAGACTGCTGCTGCAGCACAGGAGGAGAGGAGGCCACAGCCCAACAACAGCGTGAGGAAGAGACGAGGACGGTGAAATGAACGTGGTAAGAAAACAGATCACAGGTGTCGAACTCCAGGCCTCGAGGGCCGCTGTCCTGCTTGTTTTCCAACTAACCTGCCCTTGTAGCTTCTTACTGGCAAAGCACACCTGATCCAGGTAATCAGCAGCAGGTTGGGCAGGGATATCTCAAAAACAAGCAGGATGCTGGCGCTCGAGGACTGGAGTTTGACACCCCTGAAATAGATGTAGGGACATAATTAGGAAGGAAGAGACTCAAAGACTCAAGTAAAATAAACGGTCACTCGACTACGAGCCACTGCTAATAACTGTTGATTGTCACCAGTGATGGGAATAACGGCGTTAATTTTTTCAGTAACGAGTAATCTAACTAATTACTATTTCTACTGTTACAACACCGTTACCGTTACTAACAAGAAAATGCGGTCGCGTTACTATTTTTCACCAAACAGATGGTTGAAGCTGTGTTCATCTTACCGCATCTTATATCAGTTGCACAGAAGTAGCTGTAAGTAATCTGGACGCTACAGCTTTAAGCAGCTGCGCACTCCCACGGACGGTAATCATTGTCTAGCACAACACCTGGAGCTCAGGGGGCAAAATAATCGCATGAGTGCTGCTGTTTGACTGAGGAAGAATAAAGTAGTCGTGGTAAGTCAATCACATGAACACTTAAAGACAAAGCAACAAGGTGATATATACCAGTTTATAAACTGTGTTGATGGGCCACGTAAAACCAGAGTCACGATAAACAATATATACGCGTGTTTTTCCTCAATAGAGATTGACAGACCACGTGACTTTCGCGCATTGCATGCCGGTAACTGGTGGCAAAACAATCAAAGTACCGCATCAAATGCAAGCATTTGAAGCACCGCAAAACGTTCATTCTCCGGTTCCAATACCTTCTTGGTTTTTCTTTGCCACACAAAAAAGGATTGTACAAAACGAAGGAGAACAACGGCGGTCCGTACAAAGACAGACTCGACGAAAAGGCAAAGAAAAGATACGAGGAAAAAAATCAAAGGAGTGAAAGGGTCAGACCCTTACGAGCACACAGAGTAGACAAAAGACGTTAGTGTGCTGCCCACTTTCACCACGATCATATTTATAATTATATGGTTCTTGGAGTGAGTGCATACACTCATGAAGTTTAACTTCAGGTCACTGCAACAAGCCCAGGTACAGTTTATTGACAGATGGGTGCAGGACCTTGAAATGCACCGTGTAGAACGAAAGACCATCATACGTATCATAAGTTTACCAGTCTCACAAATCGTCTTCATAAATACACACTCATTCACCGTTTATTAATATAACCTTTGAGCTCAACAGTAATTAATTAGTAGTGGAAATGACTTCAGGTACGCATCACAGAAATGTAGCAGTGACAATAATATTGTATGCTGTAATCGCACTGGACAATTAGTGATACAAAACAACTGTTTTACCCTGTGAATAAAAGTATATGTTTTTGTCAATGTACCGTGGTAATAAACGCAATATTGTGTCAGGACAATTCACTATTTATGCACAATAAACAAAGGAGCATAGCGCGACAATTTCTGTTTAGCACCAGACTTGCTTGTAACCTACATCACTAATTAAATATGAAAAATGACGTATTAACTCCTACAAAACACTGACCTTTGTGGGAATGCTTGGAGCAGACTAACCTGTGAGCTGGAGTGTTCTGGACGTTATATTTGGTCTTTGAATGGCTGCAATCCAGGCCATCCGTCGCCTCTTTTTACTTCGGAAACATGGCTTGAACAATTTCTCCTTAACGACGTAATCCGATAACAACCGATCTCTTTACCCGTCGGCTTCCCGAGACTGTCATGCGACCGGCTATTGCAATTAACAATGCAACAGCTTCTTGCCATTTTTTGTTTCTTTTTATCGCTGTGTAACTTATTTCAATTGAAAGCCTGCGTGCGCTAGTACCTCTTGCCTTGGGTTCCCACAATCCTTTGCGGTTTTACCCCTCAATGACGTCACATTTTCAATCTCTATAGCTTAGTCGCCTTTACTGTCTAAGGACAGCGCAGCGAGACCTCTCTGCTTATGACCAAAAATCAGCCCGTTCGTGTTGGTGGAAAAATGCAATGTCGACCAATCAAGAAAAATGATCTAGCAACATGACGTTTGGTTGTTTAGGAAGAGGGGGAAGATTTAGGGGTGACGGCGAGAGAGAGAGAGAGAGAGCGAGTTTTGAGATGTGAGATTTGTGACGTTTAGCGTGTTTGGAGTGTGTAGTTAATGTGTTGTCTTGTGTAGTTAGTGTGTAGTGTTGTGGATAGTTTTGTGTTGTGTGTCAGAACAATGAGGCGACTGCTGTCTCCAGGTAGAAACAGGAGTGATACACCTGCTGCTGTCAGACCTGCAGGTATCAGGCTGTGATGTTCTCCTTTATAGTGGACAGAAGTTTTTGGAGTGGCACAAATAATTTGTGGCATCTTATTGAAGAACAGCTGATTGTTCTGTAAATAGTTTGAAATGATTATTAAATAAGGGGTAAAAGGTAAATGGCTGCAAATAACTTTGTGTGCAAAATTTGTGCATATGATTTTAAAATTGACAACTTATATTTGCATTTAAAGTTATGAAATATGATCCAATAAACATGTTTGTGGTTGTTACAGTTAAAAATATAACTTTCTCTCTTCTTTCATAAAATCCGCTTACTCGAATTTTATGTCTTTTGTCTGAGTTTAGATCAATTGTGTTAGTACAGTATGTCAAAATGAAAACATAACTGTAAATTCAGACACGTGAGGTTGTGCTGAAAAGGATGATACCAAACAAGGCAAAGTAAATAGTTTTAAAGGAATGTAGAGGAAACATCAAAGTGGTTAAAAATGGCCAATTATACCCTGGACCCCAGAGGGTTAAACTTTTTTTAAAGTAACATAATAGTTACTTTTCAAGTAATTAAATACTTTTAGAATCTTGTAACTCAGTTACTAACTCAGTTACTTTTTTGAAGAAGTAACTAGTAACTATAATTAATTACTTTTTCAAAGTAAGTTGCCCAACACTGCTTGTCACATACTGCAGTGAAACCAAGAACCCAAGCACAACTTTCAGTTTTCAATATCAATAATAAACAAATAAATATTCATATGCAACAAAATGATGGTATATTTATTTTTTTAATTATTGATATTATCCAGCTGCTCTGAATGCTCAGTTTCAGGCACTTTTTTCTACCCTTTGATCTGTATGAGGTCATGCAGAGGGAGGGTCTTTGTATAGTCATCTCACATACTGAAGCCCCACCCACTTGCTGGACAGGCCTTCTGTTTTTGTGGTCAGCCAGTGAGAAGAAATTTGGCCAAAGTGGAAGTTAGCTTCAAAGGGGGAGGAGCTAAAAGAGCATGTTTATGACATTTATGAAGCGAGGGGCCGAGGACGAGATAAATTATGTTGTCCTGACCTCAGATTCCCCAGCATGAAGCAGAGCACCTGTAAAGTCTTCCACACAGTTTTTATCAATTTAATAGATACAACAAATAGCAGGTGGCACTGACAGACAGATGCTGAGGCTACCGCAGCACTCCAGCACTCTGTCCCAGGACTGAGGTGGCCGAGTTTATCTCTGCCGTCTGATTATCACCGCTAACATTCCTCTGGCCTTTATTTTTAACTGTGTGTGTGTGTGTGTGTGTGTGTGTGTGTGTGTGTGTGTGTGTGTGTGTCTGTGTGTGTGTGTGTGTGTGTGTGTGTGTGTGTGTGTGTGTGTGTGTGTGTGTGTGTGTGTGTGTGTCTGTGTCTGTGTACGGGTTTCTACTATCCTGGTGGGGACCACAACCTGACATTTACTATACTGGTGGGGACTTTCTGCACCGTGGGGACCTGGACTTGGGTCCCCACGGGGTAGAAAGCAATTTTCACACTCAAAATGTGGTTTTAGTGTCAGGGTTACAATTAGGTTATGGTTAGGTTTAGGGTAAGGGTCAGGGTTAGGCATTCATTTTTGATGGTTAGGGTTAGGGTAAGCGGCTAGGGAAAGCATTATGTCAATGGGATGTCCCCACGAGGATAGCAAACCCGCACGTGTGTGTGTGTGTGTGTGTGTGTGTGTGTGTGTGTGTGTGTGTGGCACATTCTCACAGTGCATCAAACACTCCACCTGTATCTCACAACCTCCAGCCTCTCTCTCTTTAAAGTCCACAAAGACTGAGGTTGGTGCAGGCATAAAGGTTTGGTCACAGCTGTCAGGAACTACTGGACTCAGAAGCAGATGGTGGTCAGGAGGAGGAGGAGGAGGAGGAGGAATGGGCAGGGAGCTTTGAAATAGAGACCAGACACATTTTATTTTTGTGCTGTTTTTCCACACTGTGGCGGAGGTGTGGTCCATGACTCGGCTGCAGGGGAGGAGTGGCGCAGTGAGCTTAACGGGGTGGTGCTGGGGAGGCAGGTGAGAACACAGCTGGTGGCGTTTGGTCTGATGACAGTCTTTCCCCCTTTTTTAGTGAGACGGGAGACGAGAGGAGGGAAGCTTGAGACAGCTGAGACCGGAGCTGACCAGACTGAACTGTCACAAAAAGCAAAGTCAGAAATAAACGTGACATCTCGCTATATCGAACTGTGTGTGTGTGAAGTTCATTTTATACACACTTTGCTAAAAGTTGAGCTGTTTCCTGTCGGTGCTGCTGCAGGTTTACTGTGCTCCATTTAAACTGTATTTCTGAGAGGTGGTTCTGTTCGTACAGTTTACATGACGTGGGCTCAGTGTGACCTTCAGACAGCCTGCAGAGTCAAACTCATCAAACCCACTCACTCTGCCTGGTTATTGGTGCTCAGCAGCTGGAAGCGCCTCAGCTCGTCCTCTGTGTTCTTGCCGTTTTCCCTTTAAATCTGTCACATTCAGATCCTAACAATTTAAAGACAACAGCCCCGAGTTCATTGAACCGCTGCAAACTGAAACAAGGACGCGTGTATTTTCCTCCAATACAAAAAAAATCTACTTTTTGAGGCCGCTGATATTCTATCTGGTATAGCTACCCAGTGACAGCTTTATAAACAGAACCATCTTTCATTGGTTTTTAAACTGTAGGACCAACTTTCATATTGCAGTAACTGTTTGAGGAAAAAAGGAAAAGCTCCTCACCTCCCAAAGTGTTAAAAGATGTACAGAAGAGCTCTGACGGTAAACTTCAACAGTTTTTAGTCATTCAGCAATTTCACCTCCTGAAAACCGTGGTGTTTGATTCCAGTGCAGGTGGTGGGCGTGGCTTCAGTCTGCTGACTCCACCCCTCAAAGATCAGCGCAAACGTCACCACCCACCAGAAACATGGCTGAACATGAAGACAGATGTAAGCTTCCTGCAGCGGTGTGTGGTTAAAAGCATCATCACATTTCAGTCAAACCTCTGCTAGAAAGAATCCGACCCGTGACTGGAAGCTTTGGGATGTAATGGAGGATGAAACTGGTCCCGGTTGAGTGAACGCTGGCGCGCCTGGCTGCTGAAAGGTAGGCTGCAAGCGAGGAACAGCAGCATGGAGGCCCTGCAAGAGCTAGGTGAACGACGCTCCCTCACCGAGTCTGCTGGATCCATTTAGTGGCTGCTCTGTACTGTCACGCATCCGCATACTACTCTGGTTTAATCAGTTGCAATGAAGGTAGCTCCAGGTCTCTCTTTTCATTGTTCAGTAAAATTACAAAACCTCCAGACACATTTATTACTCTTTTATTCTGTTTTAACTATTCTGGTCTTTTATCTCATTGGATGATGTTTGCATGTGTAGACACGTATACATGTATTTTATATTCACATATGTGTGCTTGTGTGTGTGTGTGCATATTTGCATGTACACATACTTTTTACAAACATATATGGATGTCTTACAGTGTTTCTATAATGTTTTCATTTTATCTATTTTAATTCTTTTTATTATATTATCCCTCTGTTCAGCACTTTGGCCGACACTTGATGTCTTTTAAATGTGCTATATAAATAAAGATGACTTGACTTGACACATTCCCCTCCCACATGTATTCAGATATCTACTGTCAACTTAACTCTGCAGGAGCTTCCGACTCTGAAGTAGACTTCCTGTAGACTTCCCCACTGTCTTCCTGTCAGTTATTTTCAAGCTTTACTCTTCCCTCCATAACTGATGTATCTAATCTTATTATAAAATCTAAATCATCCACCTGTCTCCTTGACCCTCTCCCTACTGTGTTAGTTAAAGCCTGTCTTTCCTCGTTAGCTCCTCTCATAACCAGTAGCGGTTTTAGATACGGGCGACACGGGCGGTTGCCCGGGGCGGCATCGTGGTGGGGGGCGGCATCACGGGCATCGGCAAAAAAAAATAAATTGCTCGTACTCATGCTGCCCCGACATCAGTCAGCGCATATTGGGAATGGCATAGGCACCGATCGGTTTTCTATCGCCCATTTGCTGGGAGTAAGGGCGCCCTCCGTTTGCGAGGTGCGCCTGCCGCTTGCGGCACAGGGAGGAGAGGGCGGGGCGGCGGGGGATTCTCTGGGTGGCTGGAGCAGCATCTAATAACCAACTTGCAAAATAAAACAAAATAAAAACAAACCAACAACACGAAAACAGCAGACATTATGATACTGACTTATAATTTGCACCGATGTTTTTTCGAAATTCTATACGCAAAAAGTGAGCGCGAGAGCCCTCGGTGCGCCTGCTCGCTGCTGAAGTCAAAGTAAACTTTATTGTCATCTCCTCTACATACAGTCCAGTATATAGAGAGACGAGACGACGAGGCTCCAGTTACAGCAGTGCAAGTAAACAAACAATAAATATAAGAAGAGTAAGAAAATAAATATACACTTTAGGACCAGGGGTAAAGGGATCAATAACAATTTAAAATGTATATTTTATATTTTGTTGATTTAAAGTCTCACACACAACCTTGTTTATTAAAGTTTAAAAAAAAGAGAAAGAAGAGGAGGAGTGTAGCGACTTCCACAGTCGCTAGAGGCCGGGGACTGAGCCTGCCTATTTGCCTGACGCGCTGTCAACTTTACGCAATAATGCGAGAGGTGGAATTGCTTGCTTGTTTATTAAAGTGCTTGAAAAGTTTACAGAGCAATGTGATCGGCTCGCGATTCAAACTCTTAAAACATCACAGCTCTAATGCAACAAGGGGAAACTCGTTGTGCTGCGGTCAACAAAAACTACGGCTACCCAGCCCTCCTCTCTGTCAAAATCAAACCAGTGAAAGACAGACTGACAACGCCCTCTTAATGTCGCCGCTAGCACCCACGTGACTCCCGTTACACATCACCATAGCAACCAAACAAATGAAAACCCAGTGATCATTAAAATTCAATACATTTAATTATGGCTCCTACAAGGAGAAACGAGCAAAAGATACAGGTAAGCAGATGTGTCATTGGATAATGGCAGGTCATGTATCCTAAAACATTAAGAATCAGAATACTTTCTTAATCCCTAAGGAAATTATGTGGGTTACAGTTCCTCCAAGAAGAAATGGTAAAAATAGTAACAGTAACAGACTAAACTCCAAACAATATATACAATATTATAATATTAATTAGTCAATTGTTGATTTGTCCTGTTCTCATTGTATGACGAATTATGATGTCTGTTTGGTAGCCGTTTGCATACTATGCATACTCTCTCTCTCTTCATATATAGGGTCATATATGTGTGTGTGCGTGTGTGTGTGTGTGTGGGGGGGGGGGGGGGGGGGGGCGCCAGAGGGCGTGTTCGCCCGGGGCGCCAAACAGCCTAGGACCGCCACTGCTCATAACCAATATTATTCATTCCTCCCTGAACACTGGAATCGTTCCTTCATCTCTGAAAAATGCTTCTGTTATTCCAACTCTCAAAAAGCCTGGTGAAGACCCCAATAACTTTGATAATCAAACAACCAAACAACCTCTGGCTAAGAGGATGGCACAACACAGAAGAGCTACCTCGTCAGGCCAGGACTCTGCAGTCTATTTACACCTACAGGCCAGTGGACACTCTTTCAATGATGAGGATGTACACATCCTGGACAGGGAGGAACGCTGGTTTGAGCGCGGAGTCAAGGAGGCCATTTACGTGAAAAGGGAAAGACCATCTCTGAATGGAGGAGGGGGCCTAAGGGTACATCTGTCACCATCTTACAATGCTGTGATTGCAGCCATTCCCCAGCTCTCTGTGAATGGGACTCATGGTTATTGATCAGTGGTTGTTGATCAATGGTCATGGGAATTTGCATAATTATGATTAAGGAACTGACCTCCCAGCCCATTGTTCCTTCAGTGGGCTGGTTTCAGTCATTATGCAAATGTCCTGTTTATAAGATTGAAACCTGCAGTCAGCTGAGACTGAAGACGTCACCTGGATGATGATGAAACGTTTCTCCCACTGAAAACGTCCAGATGAACAGAATCAACTTTTTGGAGTAATTCACCTGTGCATTAAAATAGGTCGTCTACGTCCACTGTGAACAACCATCACTGATCAGAGGGCAGGGCCCACAGCCTTTTTCACAGTCACATGATCAATAGTGGGTCATCGACACTCCCACTAGGGCTCTCCACCATTTGGTCTCAGAACTGAAGAAGCTTCTCGGATGAAACATCTTCCAGAAACTTAAAGAAGTCGAGACGCTTTTCTTTCCGAGCTCCTCGGATCAGCGTCTCTGGCTCCTCCCACTGAAGCTTTAAACACATGCTAACTTTCCATTATGAATACAATAATCCAATAAAAACAGAAGTGCACTTATCAATAAGACATTGTAGATTTTTATTATAAAGATAAAGTGAAATGACCCCGACCGCACAGCTCATGATATCAGTAGCTGAACAAATGCAGCAATGACAGGAGGCAGGTGCGCTGACAGTACACATGAAAATTTCAAAATAAAATAACTGGATAAAATAAGACAGGCTGTTATGGTCTGTAAGCAGCTTGTGACTCCTTTAAGCAAAAGCACCATATAAATGATTATCGCTTGCTTAATAAGAACTGCTGAAGAAATAATAAAAATATAAACAAAACGTATAGAATAACTGTTTCAGGCTTTATGTACGAGGTATCCTGAATGCAACACGTCATGGTCATTATCGAGGATCTCTGATCGGCCTCAGGCACAAAAAGAGAGATTTCTTCTTCTTCCTTCTTCCTGATTCAGTGTCTTTCCTGCTCAGAGTTCTCCTTTCACCTTCTCAGCACACAAAGAGGAGGCTGTGGGGAGTCTTTCATATGATCACATTAGAGATTTAAAACGTGTTTTTATTCTGTATTAATCACAGTGAGTGCTTGAAGTTAACAGCTGCAAGGCTGCGTGCCCTCATCCATCACACAGGACACTGTGCGCCCTCTAGTGTGCGAGCAGGTGCAGTGCAGGTGAATATGTTTCACAGCATGAACCCCATAAAGCAGCGGTCCCCAACCTTTTTTGTGCCACGGACCGGTTTATGCCCGACAATATTTTCATGGACCGGCCTTTAAGGTGTCGCGGATAAATACAACAAAATAAAACTAGTACCGGTACCGAAAAAAATAAGATTTATTCATAACACACGCGAAAAGACCCAGGAAAACCGAGTTAACGATAAAAACGATAACAAAATAACGCTGAAAACCGATCAAAACCCTGAAAACCATACATTTCTCACCTGAGCCTCAACTCTCGCGGCCCGGTACCAAACGACTCACGGACCGGTACCAGTCCGAGGCCCGGGGGTTGGGGACTCAGTCCCCAGCAGTCTCACCAGATGTTAGCGGACCATTAGTGGCAGATCCTGGGTAAGTTTTCTGTCGTTTGTATTCCAGTTATTGATTTTCTAGCTCCATGATGGGTGACTACGCATGTTTATAATCAGCCCACAGTAAACTTAAAGTCTGAATATTTAAAAAGCGTAACGCTGAACTAATACAGCATGCTTACCTAAAAACAAGAAAAGTACATTTATAGGAAATTACAGTTACTCATGCTGTACAAAATCTATAATTATTATTATGTAGTAACAGTTACCCAGCAGTAAAGTACATGAGCATTTCCACTCAGTGGGTGGAAACTGTGTGTGGAAAGCACAGGCCACACTCAAACAGGAGACCACACCAATGAGTCACAAAGCTGACCTTGAAGAGCTCGTGTTGATCGTTACAATGAGCCCGGCCTGCACCTCTGCAGAGTTTCATCAGGATGGACTGAAAACATTCGCCGGCAGGGTCCTGGGTCTGGGACGCTGTGTTTACAGCACTTTCATTATTTTGAGATGTATTGAGACCAAGATGGCGCCGAGTATGGCAGCCTCGTCGCGAGCTCCCCCAAGCAACAGCTGTTTTTTGTGTTTAATTTTACTTTTTCTTTATTTTTTCACGAGTAGCACATGTCTCCTTGTGTACGACCGACAAACCTTACTGGACATAAAAGATGGACTTTCTCATCACTTTCCGGAGTTCAAGTTTTGCAACACGGACCCTCCGTTTGCAGACCCCCCATTCATCTCACCTGAGACGCCTTTGTTCTGGGCCCGTGGAGGCCGCAAACGCCGACGCAGAGGGAGAAGATCTGGCGTTCTGGTTCGACTGAGACGGCGCACTAACAGACCACCGTTACCCAGTTTATTACTGGCTAATGTGCAGTCTCTGGAGAACAAGCTGTGCGAGCTTCGGGCACGGATCTCATTCCAGCGAGAGATGCGGGACTGCTGCGTGATCTGCCTCACAGAAACCTGGCTATCGGACAAGGTACCGGACTCCGCAATACAACTACCGGGGTTCTCTGTGCACCGCGCGGACAGGTCACAGGAGCTTACTGGGAAAAGCAGAGGCGGTGGTGTATGTTTCATGATCAACAACAGCTGGTGTGATTATGCGAACGTGCACCCGGTCAAATCTTTCTGCTCACCGGACCTGGAGTACCTGATGATTAAGTGCCGGCCATTCTGGCTACCGAGGGAATTCACAGCAGTGATTATTACAGCGGTTTACATTCCCCCACAAGCCGACACTGACCGAGCACTCAGGGAACTGTACAGCGCGATCAGCAGTGAGGAAACCGCACACCCAGAGGCGGCGTTTATCACGACCGGGGACTTTAATAAGGGTAACCTGAAGAAAGTCTCACAAAAACTCCACCAACACATCCATTTCAGCACTCGTGGAGACCGGCTTCTTGACCACTGCTACACCTCTTTCCGGGATGCATACAAAGCCCTCCCCCGCGCCCCATTCGGCCAATCAGATCACCGCTCCATCCTGCTCCTGCCCGCCTACAGGCAGAAGCTGAAACAGGAAGCTCCAACCCTGAGGGCGGTGCACCGGTGGTCGGACCAATCGGAGTCTACGCTGCGGGACTGTTTTGATCACGCGGACTGGGAAATGTTTCACGTGGCTGCTAAAGACATTGATGAGTACACAGACTCAGTCTGCGGATTCATCAGAAAATGCGTGGAAGATGTCGTCCCATCCAGAACAGTTAAATCCTTCCCAAATCAAAAACCCTGGATTAACAGAGATGTTCGCACAGCACTGGCGGCACGGAGCACCGCTTTTGCCTCCGCGAACACATCGGACTACAAACACGCACATTACCAACTCCGGAAGACGATCAAAGCAGCCAAACGTGAGTACAGGGACAAGGTGGAGCAACAGTTTGACAACCCTCGGAGTATGTGGCAGGGACTAAACACGATCACAGACTTTAGAGGGAAAACCAGCACACCGCAGACCACGGCCTCTCTGTGTGAGGATCTAAACGTATTCTACGCTAGATTCGACACAGCGAACACCACGAGACCGGACAGTGTGCGCACTGCGGATGACGTCAGTGCGCACACTGTGTCTGAGGAGGATGTGCGGAAGTGCTTCAGGAGGGTGAACGCACGCAAAGCTACTGGTCCGGACGGGATTCCCGGCCGCGTCCTCAAGTCATGCGCGGCTCAGCTGGCTGGAGTGTTTACACACATCT